>NC_056730.1:845840873-845912097 GCF_019279795.1 Protopterus annectens | reverse complement strand
GTCTCTTCAGGTCTGCATGGTGGTGACGGACCTGCTCACCAGTCTGAGGAATGCCTGTGGCACTGGTGAGGTCACAAGCTAACCGGTTCCAAGCCTCTGCCTTGTACTCCATCCCTTGGAACTGGCCCTGCAGGAGTCTTGACTCATGATGGTGGACAAGGAGCCAAACCATGTATTTGGACTCCTCAATGCCCCACCGTTGCGCTCGGAAGCGTGTTCCCACACCAACACCAGACATTCTAACTGCAGATGCGAGCTACAATCAGTTATGGCGTGTATTCCTGCCTGTGGGGCTTAAATATGCCGCATTTCCCGCACTTTTTTGTGATTGGCTGTTTTGTAAAATTTTCGGCTGACTGCAGACCTGCTTAGTAATGGTTAAACTACCATTCGTACATATATGAATGTTAATAGTGGCTGTTTCCCCTATGTTGTCATGGCTTAGTGGTTCTGTACTTTGCTTCTGATGCACAGAGTCCTGGTTTCGAATCCTGTCATTCATTTTATTTTCATACTATTCAGACAGGCTAGGGGGTGTGGCTGCATTTAAGCAACTTTGCTCTACGTTGCTCCTCGGTGCCCTGGTTGGCACGGCGCACACGTCCTCTCAAACACATTGCGCTGGGTAAAGCGCCATTGAACTATGAGCAACTCTATTGCACTGGGTAAAGCACTATGAAACAATGGGCAACTCTATTGTGCTAGGTAAAGCGCTATTAAACTGTGGGCACCTCTATTGCACTAGGTAAAGCGCTATTCAACTACGGGCAACTCTATTGCGCTGGGTGAAGCGCTGCTTCACTGCAGGCAATTTTATATCAGGATCCTTTAAAATATTTATTTTGCTCACTGATACATTAGCCATTTCACTGCTTTTTGGTAATGTTTAAACATATTTGTCATGTATTATTTCATATACTGATTTAAATAATAAGTACGAAGGGGAGTGGTGGGACTCAAACTGTGAATGCCTCTTCTTTGTGCAAATGCTCTACCATTACGCTATTGCTATTTGGTGTGATTTGCATTAACATTCTTTCTTATGCTCTTCCATGTCGGAATTGCTAACTGCAGCTAAGCAATGGGCACACCCGTGCACACACGTGAAAATACGTGCAGCTATTTTGGGGATTTAAAAAATATATTTAATGTTTTGCGTTTTAGAACTGTGATAGGGGTTTACAATATCAGGGAGTGTGGTGTTGGGTGCAGGGACATTTGAGCAGACTCGCTCTTGTGTGTGTGTTTTGTTTAGTTTTAAAACACTTGCAGGGGTGAGGACATTTAGACTGCTCGGCAATCGGACACGCCCCCTGCTTTCTTACACAGTCCGTGTAAGACTTACGGTTGAGTCAGTGTGCCCTCATGCATATTCATGGCATGCTGATGTCAAACCGTTCAACTGCAGCCTCCGAGTAAGACTTATTAAGTCTTACACGGAGGATTAGTGAATCCGGGGGATAATGTTTGTTTTCTTGGGGGTAATAAGCATCTTGTTATTAGAAGCCCACTGTAGCAAGTCTTTGAAGCTGTTTGGGTCTTATGCTAAAGTGCATTGTTGGTTTCATGGCTTTCATTGAGTGCGATATCATCAATATACAGTACGAGATCATGTGGAAGGCTATACGTCAAGTCATTAATAAAAGAAAAGGGGTCCTACCACTGAGCCCTGAGGGACAACAATGTTAAAGGTTCCTTTATAAGAGAAATGAATATTATAACATACTTGAAAGGTTCAATCTGTAAGGTAATTTTTAACCATATAATTGTGTTATCTCCAAAGCTCAGTTTACTTAGTTTGCTTAACAATAGATTGTGACTGACTCTCTCAGTAGCTCTATTCATACCAGCAAAACAAAAACTCCAGCTGTTATAAGACCATTATTTATGTTGTTACAGATTGTGCTAGTTGCGGCGATAAGGGCTGTTATGGTACTGAAGACATTGCAGATTCCATGCTGATGGTCTAATAAAGCCCATACGTGTTTATGTGTTTGTAGATTTGTTTTGAAAAAAAGCCTTTCAAACACTTTTACTATAGAACAGAGGCTGAAGATGGACTTTTAGTCTGTCAGTTCATTAGGAGATGCTATTTGTGCGAAAGTAAATGGTTAAGGATATTTTAGTAGTTCTTCTAAGGAAAGTGGAGTGCAGTAAAGTATAATAAGGTCAGGAGGGAATAAGTTTTTTAGTAAGATTTTAGTTTTAGTTACTATAATTTCATTAATGTAGAATATAGCAGCATATTCAGCCAATAGGTAAAGTTCTGTGGAGACATTGCCTATTGTTTTAAAGTTGTCTGTTATATTTTATATTGAGGAGATTAGGAAAGATTTATAGTTATCTGGCAAGCCAGTATAACCAAAAGACAGTTTGATTACTATGACTGAGGAGTCTGTGATTGTCTAGTTAATTGTTTTATTTTTCTCCAGAAAGTTTTGGTGTGGAGGCAATGGTGTACTGTTTCTGTACCAAGTGTGTAGCTTTTGCTGAACTGTGGCTATTTTAGTTTTTTTTTTTTTTTGTGAGGTACGCTCTATGCAACTGATTGTCATGAAGGTTTTGTTTCTATGTTTAACAGGCTTAGTCTCTATGCTTCATTGTTGTTTTGGTTTATTCTGTATACCAAAGGAATACTTGTCCTCTTAGTCTTCTTTTAGTGGTTTGGAAGAAAGCATTTTAAACTAAGAATAAGGTGGTGAAGAAGTAATTTAATGCCAAGGAAGGGTCAGTACTTGTATATAGTGGTGACCATTGCAAGGAGTTCAGTCTAGTTTCTAGTTCTGGAAATTTATGTTCAGAGAAAGGTGTATATGCATATATCCGAATTATTTTTGAATGAAGTTAATGACTGACATTTTCTGACTGTAGTCTAGTATAATTTAAGTGTCAAATCATTTTACAATTAGTATTTAGTTTCAGTATTAGTTAGATCATGTTTAGTTGTTTTGCTAGCTCTACTGGTCTAGTGTCATCTCTCTGTTTTGGTATCAGCTAGCCCATCCCCAAATGTCCTGAGTATTGTGTAGCTTGTCAAAACGATTCAAGCCTGGTATCAAGACCTACAGGTCTGTAAATTCCTGGAATATCAGAACACAGCACATGAACAGGGAGCACCCTGGCATACACATCGTGGAGTCAAAGAAAACATGGCTAGCTATGTGGAGCAGAGGAAGAAAGCCCTGAATATGAGTGAGATGCCCTGAGTTTGATAACAGGCTTTAGTATTGGAGGAGGTGAGTGGGGGAGGATGATGTGAGCAGCTGATGCTGGCTCACATACCTAGAGAGGTGGGTAATGCATGAAAGTGTCCAAAAAGAGTGTTGAGAGATCACAGTAACAGCTCTCAGATCAGTGTGTGCAAGAAAGGGAGGTGTACCCTGGAGTTATGAAAAGGTATGCAGATGGGGCTCATAATTAAGCCACCAGCTGCTGTAGGGTAGGAGCTAGGTGGGAAGGAATGGCTTGGTGGTATCTGACTTGTCTCCAGATGGGACCAAACAGTCTTATGTGGTAACACCTCAGCCAATCTTTGATTGGGCTATGGGGCACTCGCCCAGATATGAATGGTCCAACTCTCATCACACAGGAGGATCCAATAAATAATATGCTGTGCTGGGTTACAAGTCATGGTAATGAAGAAAAGAGAAATAAAGGAAATAAAATGAGAAGAAAATTACATTTTACTAGTCAAAATACATGAGTCATAGCAACCAGTACACCAGCAGCTGGGGGATAAGTACAAAAGAGACAATTAATCAAATTACAGAAGAAGATGCAAAGCACAGAACATAAACATATCAGAAAGGTAGGATGAGTGAAGGCACGATGATCTGTAAGAATAAAATACTTATGGGAGTTGAAAAAGAGGAGTGGGTATATATAGTATGGCAAAGGCTGTGCTGGAAGAGCAGCAACTGCATTTATCTATGTGAGGGGTTTTGGAGAAAGCCCTAAAACCATGAGAAAGGGGTTGCTAGATGACTGTTACACACATGTGCAGACTTTTATATGTTTAATTCATTCAAATGAATCTAAAGATTCACTCATTCCTAGGATCATGCATAAGTAAGAACAGGATCATAGCAGGTAGTTAATTGCAACAAGCCATCAAATCCTTGGATGGTTTAGCATGTGCACTGCTATCTGACACACAACAGCCTAGGAAATCCAAAACAGTCCATATAAGGTGTCTGCAGCAAACTATTGTGCTGCTTCAACACTAAGGGTTACAATATGCAATAGAGTGCAGCAGAGATAACAGGCAGCCTTGGACCCACTGCCATGAAGGAAGTTAGGTACTGACTAAATGCATATGGACACATGATTGGACTTGGCATACACTATAGTATGAAGCTTTTCCTGACACTGCACATCACTGTAATGGCATACCCCCTAACCAATGTTTTCTTGTCTTCCTTATGCAGCAATGCACACATTATAACAGATAAGGGTGACGTCTGGCTATATCCCACTGGACTGCTACTAATTAAATGTGACATCCAGCCAGTGCCCCACTGGACTGTTAACAATGAATGTGATGTCTCTCACTATCTTGGGTTAGTAATTAAGGAGCTTCAGTTCAAAGTACTAACTCCAGTGTGAGACTGTCACTTAAACAGGAGTAATATTTCACAATTTTCTTTTCCCCTAAGAGCACAACAGAAACATGCTCATTAATCTGGGATTGGACTGTATACTTATGTCCACCCCTAATGTAACTCCTTATTACACACTATGGAGCAATGTGTCCCAGTTTAAGACCTCTGATACACTCACAGTAAATTTAAATCTTACACATCCAAACAGTTCTGGGAAAGTCTGACACAGGTTTCCAGCTGTGTCCCTTCCCCCAAAATAATACAACAATGTTGCCACCAATCAGTGTCTTCATTCCCTTCTAAAGGGGTGCCCAGTTATGAAAATTAAATAATAAAATAAAGGATAGCTATTACCAGAGCAGATAGGCCTTCGAGGGGACCTGGGCAGTATCAGACAGGTATAACACTCATAGGATCATAGGAAGTTACTAGGCTATTGGCCCTGAGACCCTTACAAGCCTAGCCAAGAATTTAGCCCATTTCCAACAACTCAGCACCTTATACCACTGTCCAGCAGGGACACGTGGAATCTCAGGGGTATATTTTCTGTTCCTCATCCAGTTATCTAGGTTGCACTTAAAAAGGGTTAATGAGGTAGTCTGCCTGACGTGGAAAGGGAGTCTATTCCACAAAAGGGGGAGTCTCTGGAACACAAATCTGTCCTGCCAACAGGTCCTATTGATGTCACAGACCAGGTTGAGGTCTCACATGTGGGTTACTCGAGTGGAGCTTGACTTGCGGATATGCAGCAGTCCCATCAAGGTGGGATCTGAGATTGCTTTGTATGCCAGACAGAGGTTACCTCTGAGGAATCTGTAGGAGACTGAGTAGAGGGATAGGGCCTTCAGCCTATCTGTGTAGGGTAGATGTTTGAGGCCCCGAATTCTCCTTGTGATGAACCTCTGTGGTCTCTTTGCTGTATGTGATTTGTGAGATACATGCCAAAAGGGGCATTGTACTCATTAACGGGTCTTATAAGGGAAGAATACAGGAATGGTATGACCACCTTGTCCCTGGATGAGATACCCTTACTAATGAGGTGGACCATGTAGAAAGCTTTCTGTACAATGAAGGCAATACAGTGGTCAAAAGTAAGTTTGCTATCAACCTGGGTTTCCAAGTCCCTCACAACTGATTATGTGCTTAGGGCCTTATTATCAATGTGATAGTCTGTGGAGACATCACTCTCCCCAAAGAGGATGATAATGTATTTTTTGGCATTCAGTTTCAGGCCATGTTTCTGGCACCATTCATTTGTTTGGGTGAGATGCTTTTGGAGGATGTCCACATCACTCTCTAATTTCTAAAGAAAAACACTTATTTCCAGCCACAATGTAAAATAATGAAAAACATTTAAGAATAAGTAAAATGATTACAAGAATGTAAATCAATAATTTTCAATAAACACCAAAATTCAATCACCAGAAATATAAAATTAAACTGTAGGATAGAAGTTCATCATTCTAAAAAACTCTACCTGAGTAACTAAACTAATCTAACTAGACAATACTGTCCCTGATCTAATCTAACACATAACAGCAAGGCAAAGATAGGCTTATAGTTTTTTGGTGAGTTGTCTTTTTTTTTTTTTGGCTATCACTGCACAGCACTGTAACTGATTGCAACTCTTCACAAACTGGTGAGCACTTGACTAACTGCACAGCTTAACAGTAGTCTCAACTGTCTTATATATATATATATATATATATATATATATATATATATATATATATATATATATATATATATATATATATATATATATATATATATATATATATATATATATATATATATATATCTTATAAAAATATCAGTCAGATATTTGAAAAAAATATTTTTCCTGTTAATCAGCTGTTTAAAATCACCTAGCACTAGGGAACATTCTAATGACATCACCTACTGTTCAGCTGACTCTTCACTGTACTTTAGAATGTCCCTCACAATCATGGGCAATTAGGAATATATCAAAACATGGACAGATTCTTTGAACATTCTGTGTAAACAGGGAAATACTCAACATTTAAAAAACTTATTTACTTTTTGCAATTAGACATGCTGGCATACAATGCAAGTTAATCTGAAAATATACACAAATCTGTCAAGTATGCTAACACAGATGACAGCGTTTTCATTTTCTTCGCAAAGGTAATGGATGCTCATCTCATTTCTGTCTCCACTGGTAGCACAGCAGATGTACAGTAAGGCAGAAAGCACAAGAGGAAATGCTCTACTGTCATCCATCTGAATGGCTAAAGTGAAAATACATTATGGAAATTATTATAAACTGGCCTGTAGTATGAAAGGAACACCTTTTATTGACAATATTTGCAAACATTCAGGCAACTTTAACCTAAAAGTGTTAATTTTTTGAATTCTTTCATACTTGCTTAAGTTAGATATTTGGAAACTTCTATAGAATAAACATGACATTTTTGTTACAAAAATAGGCAAAACTAGCTGCTTATTTCTTCTTTCCTTTACAGAGTACTCCAAGTCCATGGTCACTGATTCAAGTTCAACTGACTTATATTGTCAGGCTTTTATCCCTCAGCATTATAAAGCACAGTGAGATTTATTAGTCTCACCATTGGTACAGAGGGATAAAGCCCTGACTATGGACTAGGTGACAAGAGTTTGTTTACTGGCTGGGGCACTTGATGGCGAGGTAGGGAGGATGAGCATGCCCATCCTGGAGTATAGGGCATGTTCTTGGGCACACTTCTGCAGTTGATCCTTGGTGGGTACTGGGAATGTGTGCAAGTGTTACCTACAAGGAGGTGGTGCTTTGACTGAATCACAGTTACAGTCATGGATGATACACCATGACCCTATTGCATGCCACTCCTTTTGGTGGTGCAAGTATACAAGGAGGTAGGGATCTGTCTAAAGCAAGTGTGATGCTGCCACAGGAATCCTTGGCATCCTCATTAGCTCTGAACCTGGGGTGCAGTATATCCATGGGTAGCAAGGTGGCTCAGAAGAACCAGTGGATAAGGAAAATCCCTGAGAGCAGACAGTGGTTACTGCAGGAAGCCAAAAGTAAATACATGCATTGATAAATGAATAAATACAACTTACTGAGATTTAACCAGATTGTTAAATTTTCTGCCCTGCCTTAAGATTTATTAAATTTATGAGACCATTATAACATAAACGATTAACTGTGGTTCAGATTCTAATGTTTTGGACATACTCCAAGCTGACACATGACACTCCATGTTCCCTTTCTTACTGTCATGCACAACATAAATCAGCCACTTACACCAATATATTATTGAACATAGAATGGGACAACTAAAAATAAATAAATAAATGAATGAATGAATGAATGAATGAACAAATGAATAAATAAATAAATAAATAAATACATAAATAAATAAAATAAACTGAAACAGGACTTCAGATGTAATAATTTATGTATATTTTGAATTCTTTTTCTGTCTTCCATGCCATCTGACCATACCTTCAGACTTCATTGGAGCAAGCTGTTCAAAGTGTGACATTCACCAGGTAGCCATGAAAGGTATTTTCATTTTATGGTCTAAAGCCTCCCTTCCAGCAGCGGGTCTATATTATAACATCGGAATCTACAAAGATCGAATGTTATAATATCGAACCCTAAACACTAAAATCCGCAAACATCGAACAGTCAGATCGCTATTCCGAGAAACATACAAACAACACAAACACACACAAAAAACAGCAATCCACACACATACACTTAAAATCCTACACTTAAACCTAAACTAAACTTTACATACACTACTAGCTATCCACTTACCTTAACCCAACCCTAACCCTAAGGTCCGTCACTATCGCACACTCACCTCACCCCTGCCCTAACCCGCCTCCTAAACCTAACCTACACACAACCGCACACTTACCTGACCTGCGCCCTAACCCTAACTCACCTAATCTGCCCCCTAACCCTAACCTACACACAATCACACACTTACCTGAACCTGACCCATGACGCTCCAACATATTGAATGCTGAAAACAGCTATGCCACAGCAATGGCCCACCAAATTCTTTCCCTGGGAAAGAATTCAGTGTCCTGCACCTTCGCTGTTTTCAGCGTTCAACAAAACTGGTTCGATATTATAACAGTCAAACTTTATAAAATTTGATGTTATAATATAGACCCCCAGCAGCTGGCATGACGATCTGCTATGCCTTCTTCTGTGGACATGCACATTCTGACCAAAGCTTTATTAAGGCTGCCTTTTGGGTTTGGCAGAACCAAGAGAACATCCCCTAGCCTATAGTGCTGCATGTCATTTATACCTCTCATCATCAGTGTAGAAAGCTGGACTGCCTTTCTTCCCCCCAGGATGAACAAGCTGATCTTGGCTACTAACTCACTCCCAACCTCTACCCAGCTCCTTCAGCTCCTAGTCCACTTTTTGATCTCTGGTCATCTAAGTCATTGTCATGAGTTCATTCCTCTATGCCACAGAGCTGGTCAGTGTTTTTGGTACTTTAACTGCTGGTAAATTTGTCATATATTCCAGCTTTTTCCGGTGTATTTTTAAATATAACTGTATGGTTATGAAAAACATTGATGCACAGCTTTTATTTATGATAAACTAATATATGCCTTTAGCTGGTTTAAGAGAGAATAATAATTTAGCCAGTCTGGCAGCTGCAAGAACACACATTAAACTGTGTTTAACAATGTTGTTTTCAGTGCTGTAAAAACTGCATTTAACTAAAGCTATTGCATATACAGTATAACAACTGTATTTGGAACTGGGATATTTAAAATCACTTCCAAAAGATTAGTCAGTCTTATCATTAGAGATAAAGCCACACCATAATCATGTAGCATAATTCCAAAATGCATCAGATGGAGAGAGAGAGAGAGAGAGAGAATGAGAAAATAACAGAACCACAAGATATGCAATGTACTGCCAAGACCTTCCCCACATCTTCATTGACTTTCATATTAAATTTCTGGCATTTAGCTTATGTACAGGATCACTTAAGAAACTAAAACAAAATATGTAAGAGACATTTTTGGTTTTTCTGTACTTGGTAACTTTTCAACTATTTAAACACATGTACTTCAGTTTTATTACTTAATACACCAGCTTGTTACAGTTTCTTTGTACAAAATCTGAAATCATTTCAGAAAAGGGCTAACATTATTAGGGACAATCAACTGACACAGAATATTTTACATTTATCTAAAACAAACCATTTACTGACTATTTTTCTTAGCCAATAAACTATATGATGAATACATACTGACATCAGAAATGTGACTTCAGTATGTCCTGATGCCTACTACTACTACCTATCAAAGAAAATAACTGAACTCATGCTGCTCAGGGTACACAATGTTACCTCCAGAAAACATGCACTAAATGTGAAGTTTAGGATTTTTTGTCTGATCTCCTGCTAACCATCAAGCACTGTTAGAAGTCCTGTCAGCCATAAAGCCTTCTCCACATAGCCATATTATTATACACCTATTCATCCCCTGGAGTGACATCCCTATGACCTATTCCTTCCTCTAGGAGTGAAAGTCAAGTGAGCAGGGATTGAGTGCCTTTATCCTCATCCTATGGATTAGGGCTTTCTGTTTTAAGGCCTAGAATCCCCTGCACATTGCTGAAGCATCCAAGGGGTTCATGTGGTGGCCTGCATGATGTACGTACATATCTCTGTGCATTTAATCAAGTGACCTAAAAAGACTCCCCCACCCCATAAACAGCATGTTCATATGAACCGCCATCTTCATTAGGGATTCTAAAATGGAAAGTGTACCTAGGCTCATGCAAAGAGAATTGTGCAGATTTGCATTATCATTACTCTTCTCCCAAAGTCTAGAATGGGGTCTGAATGGAGAGATTATAAGTCAACAAGCAAATGAGAGTAGTATTGCGGAAACTGAATTCATCCTAAAGTCTTAGTGAGTACCTTCATGAGGTGGACCCTGTTTTTCATAAAATCTCACCAACACAACACTGATATATACTGTATTTATATAGCATATATCATGGACAGACGTATATCAAAAATTAAAAAAGATAGCTGGGTGCACAAGACCCAGGATAAAAAAAACTGCTCAATCCTGGTAGGTGTACTGGTGCCAGGACTGGAAAAAATGATAGTGTAGAATCCTCAAAATATGGAAACATTCCTACAATGGGGCCAGGCCAGGCCCAGGGGGAGGATGCCCACCCCCACCCCCATTGTAGAAGGATGTAGCAGACCAAGAAACTTTTATCTGTTTGGAAAAAGAAGCATCTGAGGAAGTGTGAAAATATAAATAACAAAACCTAGAAATTTTTGAAAAGTATAAAGAAGAAATATGGCCATGGGAAAGAAAGAGATATTTGGTATGATGCTATATTTATGCAAAGGCAAAAGCCAAATTAATCAATATAAAGACAGCAGCCTCAAATATATTTGAAGAGAAATACAGGAAAGGCATCCAGATATGGAAAAGTTCACAATTAAAAAAATATCAGAAGGAGGGAATGTAGAAAAGAAGATTAGTAAAGTGTAAGTTAAAAATAGAAGTTGAAGTTACACAAATTACATCACAGCATGATGGAACAAGTCCCCAAAGTAAAGAGAAACATGAAGATCAGGAGACATCTGAAGAAGAAATATGGACATGGGAAAGAAAAAGAGATTTAATATGGTGTAATATTTATGCGCAAAGGAGAAAGCAAAACGAGCAGTACCAAAGTTATTTGAAGAGAAATACAAGCAAAGGAATCCAAACTTGGAAAATTTTATGATACAAAAATAAGAAGACAAACAGGAAAAGTAGAAAATGAGTTTAGTAATGGAGAAGTTAAAGAAATAAAAACTGAGATTATGGGTATCTGTGAAGTGAAGGATTCAGTGTAGACCATCTAATTCAGAAAGTATCACAACATGATAGATCAATGGACATCAAAATTAAGGGGGAAACCATTGGAAAGGAAAGCAATTCGTCAGGTGCCATATGACGATATTTTGGAGCCTTCCACAGGAAACTAGTATAAATGCTCACATGAAGCTGGACAACAAGGGAAGGAACAGGAAACTGTAGAAACTTTGAAGCAGTCAATTTTGAAGAGTGATAGACCAGTGAGCTCTCATATGACTAAGCAATGAATGGCACAGGATGAAATTGAAGAGAATGTGCCACAGGAAGATGTTATAGTACTTTCTATAAAATGCATACAGGAAATGGAAAACAAAAGAAAATGTGTCCTCAGTTTAGAAGAAAATGAGTTAAGAGAAGAATTGCTTGATTTAATAGAGACAGATAAATATATTAAGATCAATGAAAGAAATAGACTACAGAAGGTCAATAAAACCCAAAAAGTCAGAAATTTGATAAAACAAAGGAATGCAATAGTTAGGACTGTCTATGGAGATCCATGCAATATAACAGAAGTAAACAGGATATATTACTATGCAGCTAAATTAATAACTGATAAAGTTCAACCACAATAACGCAAGATAGCAAGGGAAATGAAGGGGAGAAATCAGATACCATCATGGAAGTATAGAACAGAGAAAACTATAAAACAAGTAATACAAGAAGTGCCACTGTTAGAAGAGTATAGAAGAGGGAACAGGTCAACAAAAATATTTAGAAAGATAGACGTGATAAAAGCAATGTGCAGTATTAGAACAGATCAGGATCTATCATGCACTATCACAAACAACAAACTAAAAGTCTCAGCACAGGCGGAAAATCTTAGAAGATACACAGATGAATATAAAGGGAAAGTACAAAATAAGCAATTTATTGATGACCCAAAAACGTTTTATAGAGAATTGGGAAACAATGTAAAAGGAATTGAAAGACCCCCCCCCAATAAAAAGAAGAAATAGATACATTTTGGAGAAGTATGTGTGAAGATCTTGTGCAACGTAACAAAGATGTTAAATGGATGCAAGAAGTAAAAGAATGAGAAGTTTAAAGGTACAGGATATGAAATAGGATGAAGTAACAGCCAGAGAGACTGAAACAAAATTAAGGAAATCCTCTAATTGGAAAAGCCCAGGCCCAGATGCAACACCTAACCTTTGGTTAAAAGTATTGTTATCTTTGCACGAAGATTTAGCCATGAGTAAGAACTATTTATTTGCGCACCCTGAATAAACACCAACCTGGCTAACAACAGGAAAAACAATGTTCCTACTTAGAAGTGAAACTGCAAGCTACCCTATAAATTATAGACCAATAACTTGCCTTCTGATGATGTATAAACTGTACACTGAAATTGATCCCAACAGAGTTTATAGTCATTTAGAAGAAAACTCAATTATGGCAGTAGAACAAAGGGGCAATAAAAGAAAGTCGTATGGAACAAAGGATTATTTGCTGTTAAATGAAGTCATAGTGGAGAATTGGAAAAAGTGGAAGAATCTAAGTATGGCATGGATTGACTACAAAAAGAACATTTGATAGTATCCCACATTCATAGATAAAAGAGTGCTTAAGAATGTATAAGATACACCCTACACTGAATGATTACATTACAGTGACCATGAAACAGCGGAAGACCACTTGGCAATTAAGCCATGATAAAGGACAAATTATTATTCCAGGGATAAAAATTCAAAGGAGGATATTTCAGGGTGACTCTTTGTCACTGCTGCTAATCTGCCTTGTCCTTAACCCATTAAGCTGTCTACTTAACAGCTTAGGCCATGACTATAATTTGACTCTTAGAAAACAACAGACTTAGCATTTTCTCTTTGTCAATGATTTAAAACTCTATAGCTCATCAGGTGAGGAACTGAAAGCACAACTGCAAGTTGTCAAAACTTTTTCAGATGATATAAGAATATCATTTGGTCTTGATAAATGTGCAAAAGTAACCTTTAAAGCATGAAAACTGCAGCACCAAGAAAGCATCTGCTTGGGACAGGAATGTGATATAAAAAACTTGAGCAAGAGGGAGTGTATAAACATTTGGGAAATGATGAAGGATCAACAATAAAACATGAACAAATGCGAATAAAACTTAGTAAGGAATACTTTAGAAGGTGTAAATTAATCCTGAAAACAGAGTTGACATCTAAGAACAAAATCCAGGCTATAAACCAATTTGCTCTTCTTGTCCTAAGTTACAGTTTTTGACTGATTCTCTGGCCCCAAAACGTGTTGGATAGATTAGACAGGAAAACAAGAAGGATGCTTCATGCTCACCAAATGATTTTTAAAAATCAGTGCATACCAAGACTATACATTCCCCGTTCCAAGGGAGGGATGGGCCTCCTTGAAATTGATTACATGTATAGATCTGCAATTGTGGGATTCCGCACATATCTGCTGACCTCACAAGACCCAAACGTAATGAAAGTTTTGAAATAACTCTAAGATGACTTCTCTGCTTGATCTAGCAGAAGCATATCAGTGTCAAGCAGGAATGGAAATCAAACCAAAAGTAGATAAACATCAGGCAGCAACTGATTGTGCCAAAAAACAAAAGACATAATCTAAGGTGAAGGGCCAGATGAGAAGACAAGAAATGTGAAAAGTGCATAAATATAGTTGCAAGTATAGAAAAGTTCTGGAAGAACCTCAATTGATCAGGAATGAATGCAGGAATGGTTAAGGAGAGGCGAAGTCAAACCAAGAGATGAAAGGTTAACATTGGTGTCCCAAGATAGTGGGCTGCATACACACTGGTTTACAAAGTCCATTGAACATGTGGGAGAAACAGACAAATGTAGGTTTTGTAAAGCAGAATTGGAAACAGTCGCACACCGCATTGCTGGTTGTGACATACTAATGGCAGAAGGACTATATACTGAAATATATAATAATGTGGCAAGACTGTTGCACTGGGGATTGTGCAAACATTATGGTATTGAAGTGGCTGAAAAACACTGAGCCACAAAGCATCATAGAAAATGATGAAGTCTACATCACATGGCATCACCTATTACCAACAGTTCAAAATGCAGATGCTAGGAAACCAGATATAGTTGGTCCATGAAAAGAAGACAAAAGTAGCATTGATCATTGAAATTGCCACACCCAGTGACTACAGTGACTACAGTGTCTTGCATACAGAGAGGCACAAAGTCGTAAAATATGAGGATTTGCAGGCAGAAACAAGAGCAATGTGTAAGAAAGATACCCGGACAGTTCCATTAGTAGTAGGGGCAATGGGTTTTATGAAAAGGAATCTACAATCATATTTAGATATGTTACCAATACATGTAACCCCTTACAAAACAAATTTCAGAAAGAGTCATTACTGGGCACATTGCGGGTGCTGTGAAGAGCACTACTGGCTGACATCAAAGAGTGAAACAATACTAATTTCATGAACTTTAATCATACTTTTATTTAGGAATGGAGTCCATTCATGTCATGGTATTAAAAAACCAAAAGACTTGGAGAAATTAAAAAAAAAAAACAGCTAGAACCTACTTTTCCCAAGCCTTTGACTGAACCTGGATCATCTGGGTCATATTCAGGGATTTATCCCTTTACAACATCATAGCTGGCAAGTTAGGGATATTGCATACTTGTTATTATGGATTCATGTTGATTCACTGAAGATAATTTCAATGTATGGAAAAAAAACGCATTCATCAAAACCACCTTTGGTGAACAACTCAACAATTGTTTTTGCAGGGGGGCAAATCCGCTGCACTCCCTATGTGGGGGACACCCCTCACACTCCCTGGACATATATATACCAACTACAAGGTCAAGCAGCAGTGGAGAAAGAAGCAAACTCCACTGTTATTGAATGCAATTTCAGTGAACAGCACTCACTCTTTTTGCATTAGCCGAAGTTATGTTCAATCACACGACAAGCTCCTGTTATTAAAACTACATGGACTGCAGACAGCTGCAAAAAGCTACTCCCACTTTCATGGTAGAACCCTAGAAGAAAATAGATATGTTCTGAATAGGACAAGTCCTTCCATTTTCCTATAACATTCTAACAAGGACTT
Organism: Protopterus annectens; assembly: GCF_019279795.1. Taxonomy (NCBI): domain Eukaryota; kingdom Metazoa; phylum Chordata; order Ceratodontiformes; family Protopteridae; genus Protopterus; species Protopterus annectens. The sequence goes on along the minus strand of NC_056730.1, from coordinate 845,896,559 downwards.
GGGTAATAACAGGAAGTCAAAACCTACAATGGTTTCCCATATCTACAGCAAGAAATGAATATCATTCATACTTCTGTATTCTTTATATAGTAAAACTTATTCATAATAAACATTCTAAATTTAGAAATCCATTTGTAATGTTAGCATTTTTAAAATGTGTTACGCTGTGGCACATTGTCTACTGTTAGAAAGTACATAAACTATACACCTTTGAAGGTAGTATGGAAGGCCATTTTTTGATCCATGTTTTCTCCATACCTCAGTAACCATTAGGCTCCCCCCTCTACCTTCTCCGTTAGTATATTCATTCTCCTGGAAAGCAAGAGCCCTGTGGCTGTTCATTCCTCTTACTGATGGGAGCTGAGCTGAGGACAGTGGAGCCATCACCTATCTGCCCAATACCACCACAGGGTTCAAAATGCAATGGATATCATTGCAAATGTATTATTCACTTCCACAAGCAACAGAACCCCTTAAGACCACCCTGTTCCCCTCAAAGCCAGTAATCGAGTGGGGTATTTAGCCTTTACCTGGGATTCTTCAATGAGACTGAGTATGTAGACATATACTCCACCCCTTCCACTAAAGAGAGATGAAACAACCAAGCCACCTCCCTCCTCTCTTCCCCAAATACTAGCTGTTCATACTCAGGTCTCCTTAATCACAGACACAATTTTGTCAGTATACATCAATGGAGCAGATGTGGCAGGTCATTTATTGTCTTGGACACTCCACCTCTTAAAGTGCTAGGATCCCTGTAGTCTTGAAATGTGGAGAAGCTGATCTGCCTCTAAGTTTTGGCAATGGGAATTCTGGTGCAGAAAATAGAAGGGGCAGTGCTCAAGAAATCTAGAGGGAAATATAAAATTCAGAATACAGATCAAAAGTAAGCAACTAAAGTTTGTCGGTACAAACTATTTTACTTTTTAGAAATGTTTGAAACGTTTATACTATCTATTGCTTCAAAAGTGTGCACTACATTCACTCACTATTATAATACTTTGTGTCATGCCTTAAGCATTCCTGATGCATCCCAAGCCTACTTATTCTGTCATATTCAAAGTTTGCCACATATATCCCTCAACTGTGATAGTGATATCATAGTTTAACCTATTCAAATATCATTTTGAAACAGTGACTATCCTCTTTTTTTTAATTTCCATACTGCAGCCGCATTAAGAAAATGATTGATCCTGTTCTTTTCAAGAAAAATGAATTCCATTCTGTGTTCAGAATAATACTATTGCCATTTAGAATTATGCAGCCTAGCACACTCTAACAACCTGAAATGCATAATTTCTTGACATTAGAATCATATTCTTTGTTAATTTTTGTAAAACATATTTATCTTCCAAAATGGAGTATTATTCCTTTTTCCAAAACTGTGCATCCAGTTCTCATTTTGACATCATGTTCTCCTTGTCGTATACAAAGCTGAAATTAGAATAGCCACAGATCATGAAGTCAAGAAACAGCTACAGGACAGCAGCTAGTTATTTATTCACCTCACATTCAGAAAAAGCTTGTCATCCTCCTAACAAACATATGCACACACATGCATGCACATAATTCCTTAGGTTCATAGACACTTGCTAAGTTTACAGCTAGATGAGACCATCAAGAAGCTCATCCACATCACCCAAAAATAGTGGAAGACTAACAGTGTCCCTTATTAAGTAGACTTTCTGCACATGCACTCGCTCGAAGCACTTCTTAAAATGGAGAACATCAACGTGTGTGCTGTAACAGAGACCTGGTTCAAGGCAGCAGAAATCACCCCTTCACTATCAGGTTGTAACTAATTCCACACCTTTCAGCCCCAGAACTTGGACCGAAGCTCCAAAGCTGGTGGTGTTTCCATATTCACAAAGGATGCACACACCTCCAGACTGGTAGCCCAACATAACACATCTGAGACACTTCAGGTGCAGCTAACATTGGTTAAGACAGCGATTCAGGTCGTAGCCTGCTATAGGTCCCCAACCATGTCCCAAGACTCACACTCCGCTTTCCTAAGCACCCTGGAAAATATTAAGGTCCAACCTAACACTCTCATACTGGATGACTTCAACTACCCCTCCATTAACTGAGAAAACTACTCATGTACCAATACACTTGCTCAACGTTTCCTGGAATTCATTAATTCCAATGCCCTGGGCAAGCTCGTTCTTACCCCCACTAGAGGTAGCAACATCCTTGACCTGGTCATTACTAACATGAGTGACCATTGCTCTACACTAATAGTCAACTCCTCCCTGGTTAGATCCGACCACAAACTAATCACCTTGGAAATCCACATTTCCCCCTCCCCCTGTAAAGGTAACCACCATAAAAAACTCCAAAGCTAACTTTGGTCTCCTAAAAACAGAGGTGGCTAACTTCATGGCACGCATGCAAATAGAGATCAGCTGCATGACCACCAAATGATACACCAATGTACTGTACGAACATGTACACAAATGTATGGATCTCGCCATACCCAATAAAACCAAGACAATCTCCTCCAAAAAAAGAAAATCAATCTAGTGGTCTCCTGCCATAAACAAACTATACGACAGAAGGAGGAAACTGATGTGGAATAAGGTTATCAGCCTCAACAAAAAGTTGAGATCCCTCATCAAATCCGCTCAAGCTAGCTATGAAAACAGAATTGCAGCAGATAATAAAGACAACCACAAGGGCTTCTATAGTTTGTAAAGAATCTCCATGGCAATACCCAGATTTGCTCTAAGCTACTGCACAATGGTACCTCCTATACCGAGCCAATAGATATTGCCAATATATTGGTTGAAAGATTCAGTGCCAACTTTACCTCTCTCTCCCCCCAAGGGATCAGTCACAATACCAGTAGATTGCCAGGAACTCAATATTACTGCTTAACAGGTTAAAACAGCACTATCCAAGGCCAAGAATACAGCTTCTATGGGACGTGACAATATCCCTGGCTGTGTTCTACATGAACTACAGAATGAACTGGCACCTCACCTGTGTGCCCTGTTCAATCACAGCCTCACCTCAGGCTTTGTCCCTACTGAATGGTGCACTGCTACAGTCATTCCTCACCACAAACGAGGAGCAACTACAGACCCTGGGAACTATTGCCCCATTAGCCTGACAAGTTTGATATGCAAAGCTATTGAACACATCATCATGGACCTAATAAACAAGGACATAGGGAATCTCCAAACTCTGGATCCCACACAGTTTCTTTTTGTAAAAGGGCAGATCCTGCCTGCTCAACTTGGCCAACTTCTTTGAGTCAGTCACCAGAGCTGTGGGTGAAGGCAAAGTGGTTCATACAGACTACCTTGATTTGTCTAAGGCCTTTGACACCATTCCCCACTCAGGAATCATAAAAAAATTCACTAAGCTAGGCATCAACCCCTATATCACTAGGTGGGTTGCAAACTGGCTCACAGGTAGAGCCCACAGTGTGAAAGTAGCTGACTCCAAGTAAGACTGCTGACCAGTCATGAGTGGAGTCCCACAGAGTTAGGTTTTGGGTCCTCTCCTGTTTGATATCTACTTCTCTGAAGTCCAGGCCAACATGAAGGGACTCTGGCTGACAACGTTCACAGATGATTGCAAGTTGGGAGTTATTATTAACTCTCCAAGTGATGTTGACATCTTACAGAAAGGCCTCACTGAGACCAACGACTGGTGTCAGAACCATGGCCTTAAGCTCAATGCCAAAAAATGTGTCATCATCCCCTTTGGAAAAAAACTGGTTTCCATGAATTACCACATTGATGATAGTCCACTGAACACAGAAGGCGTTATAAGAGATCTGGGAACACAGGTTGACAGCAACCTCTCTTTTGACCACCACATTGCCACTGTGGACAGAAAGTCCTTCTATTTGGCACATCTTTTTTGCATCCAGGAAGAAAGACGTCATTGTCTCCCTCTACTCTTCCCTCATTAGGCCAGTCATTGAGTACAATGCCCTATTTGGCATGTACCTCACTAAACATCTGCAATACCTGGAGAGTCCACAAGAGTACCTCACAAAGAGGATCCTAGGCCTTAAACATTTGTCCTATATGGACAGACTAAAAAAACTCCAACTATTCTCTGTCTTATATCACCTACTTAGAGGCGACCTCTGCTTGACTTACAAAGTCATGTCTGACCCAGCTCTGTTAGAAATGCTACATCTAAATAAATCCCAGTCCCTCTGCACCACACACTCCAGAGACCTCAACCTTATTACTACAATCAACCGAACATGCTGGAGGGAAGGTTCATAACCCACAGACTGCCCATGCTATGGAATAGACATCCCATACATGTCAAGCAGAGCACCTTACTGGCCCTCTTCAAGAAAAATCTTGATGAGTGAATGGGAAATAGAAACTTCACCCTAGGGATCACTCCAGTGGCTTTACTCGACAGAGGCACTGGGAACTAAGGTCGGGTGGCACGATGCCAGGGTAATCCTATGGACTAGACTTGTAAAGGCTCCAGGGTCATTAGCCTAGTACATACATATGAATCTATGAACCTATATCCCTAGTGAAAATTTGGGTCTATATCATTTAATCGAAAACTTAATTGAGCAAATCGCTATTTTTCTAACCCAATTAAATGAAAGCTCAATTAAGCGATTGATCATTTAAGCGAAAAGTTTCTTGGGGAAAAAAATAGTTGCCCACCCACCAACCATAACAAACAAAACAAAATTTAAAACTGCAAGCTGGGGGTTTTGCCCCTCCACCCCCCCGAACTAAGTATACCAGCTTCGAGATTTCACTTCAGGGGAGAAGGGCAAATTTCCGATAATTACCAACCACTTCCTTTCCCTAGAAAAAATTTTGCTTAAACACTACTCCAGTCTATAACACCTCCATCTCAATAAACTTTACAACCCATAAACTAGATACTAAACAACTTAAATACCTCTTCTCCCACATTCGCCAATTTATCTCTATCCTTGCCTCTGGGGACATACACCCAAACCCTGGCCCCTCTCCTTCACTCATCTCTTCCTCCCCATCTCTTCCTCCTCACTCAACTGATAGATCCCTCCACTTCACAGCATTAACTGCTCAGAGCATATGCAATAAAATCTCTAATCTCCATGCCTGGCATCTCCACAATAAACCCAATATCCTTTCCATCTCTGAAACCTGGCTTAAACCTCACATAAAACACTCAGAATTGACCCCACCCAACTATTGTGTTATCAGAAATGATAGAACACATATAAAGAGGGAGGTGTCACTCCTTTACTCCTCATCTCTATTAGTCACCCCTTACTCCAAACCTATCCCCAAATTTGGTAATGCTGAACTAATTCTAGCCCTCTTTCAAGTAAACAAACATAAATTTATCTATAGTGCCACCCTTTATATCCCTCCCGGAGACATTCTCTCCTGGCTCTCAACCAATATCACTAATAAAACTATAATCTTGGGGGATGTTAACATTAACTGGGACACAATTCAATCTCCAACTAACTCACTAAATATAAATCTTTATAGCTTCACTCAACTTATTAACTCCACAACCAGACCTTCCAAAGACTTCCTTTCTGGTAGTACCCCAGACTGTATTTTAGTTTCCCATCCTCACTACATCTCCAATAGTGGTACCCTTCCAGATCCGCTACGTGACCAGCTTCCCACTTTCGCCCATTGTCTTCCCTCCTTCCTACAACTTTCCCACACCTACACCTCTACTCGGTACCTAAAACACTTTAACCCAAATGCATTCTCTGATGCACTAAAAACAACTAACTGGAACCCACTCAAACCTTTCCCCTGGAAAATGTTGTTACTTAGTTCCATAAAACCTTCTTAAACTTGCTAGACTCCTATGTTCCCTAGAAAACAAAATGCACTAAAAGTAACTCCATCCCTTGGCTAACTAAGATTAACTTAGCCACCATGCAACACCATGATAAAGCTTGGAAACACTACCATAAAACTAAAACTATTACTTCCCTTAATGAATACAAAACACTTCACAACAAAGTAAAAAACCTTATTAACTCAGACCGCAAGCCTATTTCTCCACTCTCCAAACCCATTACAGCAATGACCCTAAAAATTTCTGGGATGGAATCTCCTCTCTTCTTAATCCAGGTAAAAAAGAAAACCCCTGCCCCTACCCAAATGCCTCTGACTCAGATTTAGCTGCTCAATTCAACTCATTCTTTATTGATTCCATATCCAAACTAACATCATCCTTCACTAGTAACCTTGCTTCTCCACAACAATCTCCTCACATACCCTTCTCCTCCAGTACATCTAGCTCCCAACTCCTTCCTTCTCCATGAACCCTATCCCCATCTCTACCATAAAAAGCTTCTTTTAAAATTGAAACCTTGCTCTAATGCCCCTGATAAAATACCCTCCTACTTCCTAAAGATAGCCACAGAAGCCATTGCCTTCCCTATCTGCATCCTAATAAATTGATCACTTTCAGAATGCCATGCTCCCCAGCTCTGGAAAAAGGCATATATTATTCCACTCCATAAAGGCGGTAACAATAATGATATCTCCAACTTCTGTGCCATCGCTGTCTTATCCCCTATTTCAAAAATTCTCAAAAAATGCATCCACCTACAACTCCTACTCTATCTTATAAATAATACCTTCTTACTCCCACCCAACATGGATTCTGAACCGGCCATAGCACCACCACCACTCTCCTCTCCTTCCTAGAAACTGTAAACAAAGCCAGCGACTCTGGTCATATTGTATCCACCCTCCTCCTAGACCTCTCTAAGGCCTTCGACACCATCTCTCATAACATTCTTCTTACTAAGCTCTCTAAATTAAATGCATCCCACTCTTCTATTAACTGGTTCACCAGTTACCTATCAAATAGGCAACAAGCAATTAAGTGGAAAAAAGCTACTTCCTAAACACTCCCACAGGTGTGCTTCAAGGCTCAATTCTAGGCCGCCTTCTATTTAATATTTTCATTAATGACTTCTACCATGCCATTCCTAATGCCAAGCTCATCCAATATGCAGATGACTCGACAATAATTGGTTCTGCAACCTCCACTTCTTCATTAACAAAATTAACCCAAGATGCCTTCTCCTCTACATAACAATGGATGCTAGATAACCATCTAGCACTAAATGCAAGCAAGACTAAACTAAAGATATTTCCTCCCTCTAAAAACATCACCTTAGAGAAAAGCTCTTTCTCTATCAACAGCTGAAATAACACTCCTCCGCTGCTAAACTTTTAGGAATCCTCGTCGATGACCAACTAAAGTTTGATAGCCATCTTCATGTAAATATGAAAAAAACTCCCAAGAAACGTTTATAGCCACAACCGTTTAATCTCTCCCTCCACCAGACTCATTCTTGCTTACACATACCTCATCCCTTCCCTCTTGTATGGTACCTCTATCCTTACCAATCTGCAGTCCTCCCTTAAATCAAAACTCTCCTCCTGTTACTATAAAATTTCAAAATTTGCAACTGGCCACAGATCCAATACCCATCACTGCATCTCCCTACGCCAACTGAACTGGCTTGAACTGCCTAATTATCTTACCTATATTCAGCTTATCCAAGCACACAAACTTATTTTAGCCCCTCTCTCTGCCTCTCCCTTGCCTCTACCTTCCAAATGCATCTTCTTAACAGATTACTTCGATCTAACTTCCAAAATCTAATAGAACTACACAAACCTGCCTGCCCTCCAGGCAAACATCTTCTATCATTCTGCTTAGCTCGCCACTGGAAGTCTCTCCCACCACTTATCCATACCACTAACAGTCTGTCCATCTTTAAAACTTTACTTCACTCACACCTAATCTCACAATGGGAATGCTCTAGCTCTCATCCTACATAACATCCTTAACTATAATTCTCTCCATACCAAACATATCTGCTAAAAGCCTCCTTTAGCCCATCATTTCCTGAAGGAACTTACATTCTTTAGACTACCTTCATTTGTTTATAATGTCATTTGTCATGCACTTGCTCCATCAAATGCCAATTTATTGCAACTGTTGTTACCATGTATTTTTTGTAATGTCTCACTAAGTGTTTTGTAAACTTCGTGATTGTTTTTATTTTCTAATTCTGTAATTTGCTATATTTCTATTTACTGGACCTTTTCTCCCCAGGACTCCATTGAAAATGGGCTCCTTGTGGACCAATGAACCATCCTGGTAAACAAACTGCAAATAAAATTAAATAAAATAAATAAAAAATTTAACTGAGCTTTTGCTTAAGACAGTTTGACAAATAGTGATTTGCTCAATTAAGCTTTCAATTAACTGATATAGACCCGCAAATTTGTGATCACACATCCATTCATGCAGACAATTCTACTATTAATCGATGACTTCCAAAAAGGTGATGATCCAACATACTGAAACATAATGTCTGAAACACAGAAAGGAAAAAAACTTTAACAATTTTTTTTTGGTCCCTTTTGCAATTTCATTTTAACTGGTCCAGCCTCTTGTGCCCCACATCCACACTGGATCTACCGGCTTATCTACTACCCCAATGGATTGCTCCAGTATTGCCAGGGCCAGTTATGGATCCTAAGGCATCCTGGAGGCTAGGCCTTCTCCACCTGTGCTCTTTTTTTTCTTTTTATGCTCAATCCAGTTCCTGACCTGCTTCTCATGCTCATCAGTTACAATCAAGGGCAACTCCACTCTTTAAACTACACTTCCCCTAATTAAGATTTATTGACAAATACCCTCCCACCCAGAATGGGTGCAGCTATCCCTCCCTGCCATTCTGTCAGTCACAAAAGCTGCTAATTGAACCAGGATCAACTGGGATGCAGTCAGGGCTCTATCCCTCTACTCCACTGGAGCAGTTGGCTAAAAATGTAACTTTAAGCATTTTTTGCAGAAGGAAGGCCTCCTGCACCTCCGGAACTTATATATACCATCTGCATGATTGTACCAACTTGAAGAAATGAAGAATCTTACAAAAAAGTGAGTCATTGCTGGTGCATACTTAGAAATCACACAGACAATGATTTCCAAAGTAAAGCGGTGATCAGTGCTCTGACTCTCGATCTTTTCTCCTGGGCAAACAAAGTTCAGAGAATTTCACCATGACTGACTGTAAGGAAGCCCACGCAGACTGGCTTTAAAGGTTCTAGAGAAGTACTCTGTTTTATAAGTAAGAGCAGCCTATTCCAGAAAGTTGCGATACATCGGGTTAAGTATTTGTCATGCTTTCTGGTATTGTTGATGTGATAGTAGGGATTTGGGTCTCTACAACATGTATTTGCTTTGCAGTTTGTTCAAAGAGTATTGAGTTGTCATCACAATAAAAGCTAAGTAGAAATCATCACAGGAGTCTGGATAACACTGAATAGAGAACATACCTCTCAAATGTCCAAGCTTTTTTCAGAATGTCCAGATTTTTGCCTCATATTTTTGGTCTGTTCCTCATACAATTTGTAGTTTTTTGGCAAATCAGAGAGGGTTTAATTAACTAAATAATGACACACATTTGATATTCAGACTTCATATCCCTCAGAAAATGCATGGTAACACAAACCATTTATTCTAGCAATTTTCTCAATTTTTTATTCAAAAATGGGCTTAATGATGGATGAATAAATTTGGATGATAAATCATTTGGATCTTGAGGAAATACCATAAAGGATAAGCTGTGCATGGTAGAAGGATTTTCTAACCAACACAGAAATGTTGTGGTCAAAGCAACATCTATTATCAACATACATACTCAAGTCTCTGATGAAATTTAAGGGGAATGTTATCTATATTGTAAGCAATAGTGATGTTAGATTTAACAAAGAAAACTACTTCATTTCTTGGTGTTGAGGCTAACATCATGATTAACACACCAAGCATTTATTTCCATCTAGGCCTTGCTGAAAAATATGAGTATTGGAAAAGGATTTGATAACTATTCCTAGTTTGCAATCATCAACAAAGCTGGTTAGCCATAATCGCTTGATATTGACTTTTATGTCACACAGACACATTCCAAAGAGGATGAGAGCCAAGACAGAAATGTGTAGGGTCTACTAATGAAATTTTCTATCTAGAGCAAACCCCTGGCCTTAATGGTATGAATTCTGTCAGACAGCAAATTACCAGTCCCATGAACTATGTATGGGTTAATGTTAAGTTGGGAGTTTGTCAATAATCCCAGTATGGGAGGAAAGTGTCAAAGGCTTTGGCAAGGTCCTGATAAGTGCTGTAGACTGTATGCCCCTTATCGAAGGCTTCATTGACCCTTTCATAGAGCTCAGATAAGTTAAGCAGGTAAGATCTGCCTTTTACAAATCAAAACTGCTGTTTCTCCAGGTATACAAGGTCATCTATATAATTGTTGATTCGTTTAGTTATAATGCATGCCAAAACCTTGGAAATAATACTAGTGAAACTAGTAGGCCTGCAATTCCTGGGGTCAGTAGAGGAACACATTTATACAGAGATACCACAATTGCCATTCATCACTTTTCAGGGAAATGAAGAGACTCAGACTGAAGTGGGACACTGAGCTTCTCAACAGGCTTCCAGAGATATTGTCATGGAAGTAGTGCCATTTGGAAAGTGCCAAAAGGACTTCATCCAAATTGATATCAGGAAAAAGGATGTGAGGGGGAGTGGGAGAGTGAGACACAAGGGAGAGTGGAGTGAAGTTGTCAGCAAGAATATGAATGAAGTTCCTGGGGTCAAAGAAACAGTTACCGCTGGAGGTAAGTTCAGTACAGAATTTTAGGTAAGTTTTAAGCTTTGTAATAAAGTTGAATAAGGTCTTATGGCTGACTTTTGCATTAACTGCACTTTTGAGTTCATAGCTGGCCTTAAATTTCCTAATGATACATTTGAGAGCCATTCTTACCAGTTTTAAATCCCTTTTGTAATGATGAAGTGGAGGTATTTTACTGAAGTCCAGGATCTTTTTCTTTTTATCAAGTTTGTTGATGTGGTAGTCCAACTATATGGGATTAATTTTTTACTTAGCATTATGCTTACACCAAACTGGTGTGAATGTCTCAATGCATCTATCCAAGAGGGAGTAAAACAGAGCAGTAAGCAGCAGCCTCAGGTAAAATGTTACCATTTGTGATGTCAGTAAGATCAGTAAATTGTAAATAATTGGGGTGAGAGTTAACCCTGAAAGTAGAGCAGTATTTAGGGGCCACAGAGTAGGTTTTCATAAAGATGATCACAGTGAGATGGTCAGATTTGACTATGAAGGGGGTACTAAATGGGGCTCTGCAACTGGGATAAATGTTTATGAGGTCAAGGTTAAGAAGATTACCACCTCTGGTGAGTAGGGGGACAGTTTGGTCAAGTGTATTGGAATACACACACACACACACACACACACACACACACACACACACACACACACACACACACACACACACACACACACACAAACATTCCTGTACATATTGATTGAATTTTGTATGTTGTATCAGCATCATGTTTCAGCTTTGTACCTAACACACTTTGAATAGACACATGTTTGTGAAGGTTTAATAGTATACATTGCACCACATTCCACAAACATCAGTTCCTACTTAATAGAGTGGGGTACCTGTAGGACAAAAGAACATGAAACATAGGAAAAAATGCTAAGACAACTGATTTGGGAGGGATCTTTTTTATATTTTCTCATTACATTAATGGAGAGCCAAATGCCTAGTATAACTCTAATTGCAGGTAGCAGTGTACTAAGCAGTTTTGGCATGTCATGTCAATTTGGTCTGTTTGATGACCAGGTAACATGTGTACCCAAAATTAAAATTCTTTGTTCATTATGGATTAAGAGCACATTTATGTATCAGAGTGCTTCACCAATCAATACTGTGGTTATGATAGAAGCTGATAATGCTGGGAAAATCCATTAGGGATGTTTAGAAGAAATCAGGCGTATTGCAGACTTTACTTGTATCGGTGGCATTTACGCAACTTTCAGCCAGAAGTGCCCATGCTGAAATAGTACATTCAGTATGTTCTCTAAGATGGGAAGAGCATTTTCAGTAGGAAATAAAGTTTCTGAGAAAAAAAAATGCTAATTTTCAAAGGATGGTACAGTGTAGAGCACTTTATTAGGCAGCTTAGAACTTACCTAAATTCTGTACTGAACTTACCTCTGTGGTAAAACTGGGGCAGAGAGCTACTTTCCCTAATAAATAAATAAATAAATGCATAAATGAAGAAACCTTAACATTAAGCTACCACTTAGTGCGGGGGGGTGGAGCCTACTGTTAATGCCAGTATATAAAATCTACTACCCTAATGTCAAGCATCTAAATAAGAAAATGTCAGGCTTCAGTTACTATTAGACAGTCTGAAGATTAGTATATGTGCAATCACTGAAATATGCCTAAAAGGTAAGTGGACAAAGCAAATTATGCAGAGATGAAATTATGTTTCTGTCTTACAATCAGAAGGTCCTAGATGAGGAGTTATTATTTGCAATAAAACTGGTGTTGCAGTAATAAGTTTACTGGAGGGAAAAGCTGAAGTAAATACTGATGTACCAGAGAATGCTGCAGCTGCAATTTATTTTAATTAATTTTAATGCACAGAATGAATGTTTGTTGGATCATATGTCTCCCACTACTTTTTTGCCTTTGTGGCTCCAAACTCGGAGTCAGTTCCCTACCCCTTGTTCCAAGTGTTCTCTCCATCCAGCTGCTTCACTCTACAAGAAGTGAAACAACCAGTACCTAAAGAACTTGCACAGCTGAAGTTCACTTGCAGTTGCAAAAATTCACAAGGAAAAAATACACTGAGTTAAATCTATTGAAACACCCCATTACCTAAAGAACTTGAACAGCTGGAGTTCACTTGCAGTTGCAAAAGTTCAAAATGAAAAAATACAGTGAGTTACATCTATTGAAACACCCCACTACCTAAAGAACTTGCACGGCTGGAGTTCACTTGCAGTTCCAAAAGTTCAAAAGGAAAAAATACAGTGAGTTAAATCTATTGAAACACCCCACTACCTAAACAAATTGCACAGCTGAAGTTCACTTGCAGTTGCAAAAGCTCGCAAGGAAAAAAATACACCGAGTTAAATCTATGTTAGACAAATTCATAGACTCAGATTAATAATTTAATTTGTTAAGTCATGCACTAGTGTGTTCTGTTTGTCATGTTGAATCTGCTGGAAGGATATCTCCATCCCCACTTATCCACACTCACAAGCCTTTTACTGCTGAAGGTGAAGCTACATTAACACTTCAGCATATTTTACTCTTATCAGTGTAATATATCCTGGAAAAGACATTGAAAAGCCCATAACTGTAAAATTAGATGCTGTGACTCAGGTCACATTTTTAGAGTTCAGTCACCTTATCTTTGTATCCAGGAACATTCTACCTCACTGATTGTTTATGGTTTTAAACCATCTGTGGGGTTTCTTCCCCTACCCTTCCCCCATATCTCACCCTCTCCCAGCACCTCTACTCATATCCCAAGCAAACCACTCCACCTCATTCCTCTGACCCAATTATATACAACTCGACCTTGTTCCTACCCACATTTCATTCACACTTTACATACTTTTATTTAACCAAACGTATCTGCTTCCCCTTACATCCATCAGCTTGAATTCTCATTCCCCCCACTATAATTCTTTGCATCTTACTCTGCTTTACCAACACAATACTATCACCACCTCAAACTGTCTTACATTAACTCCAGGCTTACCACCTTCTCTTCTATTATACACATGCACTAACATTGCGCCATAAGTGTACTACTGCCCAGTCACATCTGCCACATCCCTCCTTATCACAAACCACAGGGCAAAACACCTAACCGCATTGTCAAAGCCCACCCTGAAGTCAAAACATTTCCAACCTTATCTTCAGTGGCACACATATCACAAGATAACAAAATCTGTTTATACCTGATATTACATTCTAACACATAATACCACGTTTAGTATTTTTAAACCCACTATCACAGTTGACATGCTCCTCCTAACCTGCCTAGCTTCTTTACTCTTAATTCTCAACCTCGCTACATCTATATCCTTGCTTACATCCAGACATCAATACACATCAACAACCTCCTCCATCACCCTAATAAACAACACAGCGTCTCACATATCTCCTCTCAGCTTTTCCCCTATACCTTCCCATATTATTCAAGCCACATATTGGCCTCCTCACCTCCTATGAAACCACACTTGACACCGGTATCATCGCCTAGGAATAAAAAGCACTTCCCATGGTACTCCTTCCTCATTACCTACCTACTCAAATGTGGAGACATACATCCTAACCCTGGCCCACCTTCTAATCCTGACTGAAAGAGTAACCCCAAAAATGTAAACATACTTACACTTAACCTTAGAAGTATATGTAATAAAATAGCCCCATTGCATGCCTGGATTGATCAAAATAAACCTGACATACTAGCCCTTACAGAAACATGGCTACACCCAGGTGTAAAAGACTCAGAAATAATACCTCCAAACTTTGCAATAACCAGAAGAGATAGATCTAAAAAAGGGGGGTAGCCCTTCTATATCCCTATATACTCAACATCACACCCTACACCAGTAATATACCCACCTTTTCCAATGCTGAGGTGCTAATCTCTTTTTTGAACCTCAACATTTCAAAAAGAATTTGGATAATGGTAATATATATCCCACCAGGTAATAATATATCAATGTTGGAATATATGTTATCCTGGACATCCCAAACAATAAACCTCAAAACAATAATCTTAGGAGATGTAAATATACATAGGCAAATGATAGCTTCCAACTCCCCCACAAATAGTATAAATCTGTATATTTTTCTCAGCTCATTAATACTCCAACAAGATACAGCAAAGATCTCACCTGCAAAACAACCCTAGACTGGATCCTAGTATCCCACCCTGCCAATTACCCCTCTTCCGGTACACTGTATGGCTCCCTCAGCGATAATCTGCCAGCTTTTTCCCTTAGAACAAACTCCCAACAACTAAGAGTACACACTGTAAAATCAGTTAGGAACTCAACTAATTTTTGTCAGCATAAATTCAACCATCTCCTACATGAAATAGACTGGACACCCCTTAACCAACTACCCCTTAATGATAATCACCAAACCATTTGGAATTAATTCACATTGGGCTGGATTCAATAAAGCCTACACAGTGCACTAAATACCTTGTGCGTGCTTTGCAGTGTGAAGCCCACAAGGTAACACACCATTTTGTATTCAGTAATCAGCTCTACATGCCATGTGGAGTTGTGCAAAGTCAGTAAACATCATGGCATGCTAATCACAGCATAAGCAGCTGAGTTGTATGCTAGGCAACCAATCAAAATACAGAGGAGCTGTCAACAAGCTATAAAGCAACTGTGTGGACTCAGTGCAGGTTTGGCCGTTGAATTCCAAAACCTATTGGAATACATCAATGGAAACTACTCTACATGGAAACAAGGTTAGGGGCTGCTGCTTCTCTTATATATGTGTATGTGCAACAGGCCCAAGTATATGTTGCTGCTGCTGCTGCTAATAGACCAAAGCCAAGAAGGAGAGGAATGTTTTGACCCTACTTAACATGTCATGGTCTGCATGAGGTGGAAATTATAGAGTGCTGCAGGGTGGATAGTGACATACTACAGGAACTCCGCAACCTCTGTCATCCTCAACTAAGAGCAAGGGCAAATGAAAGGGAACCAAAACTGGTGGAGACTACACTATGTGTAACACTTAGAATATTAACTACAAGACCCTTTCAGAGACCAACAGGGGACATGCTGGGGTGTCACAGGCATCATCATCCAGGATCTTACATCAGTCCTTGAATGCTATGATACAACATGCTAATCACTACATACATTTTCCTGTACATCTGAGGACAGAGCTACAGCTATACAGGAGTTCTACCCTGTAGCACACTACCCTGAAGTCTTGGGTGCCACAGACTGTACGCATGTTGAAATCAAAGCACAACCCTGGGAACAGGGAAGGGTGTACATAATCAGAAAGGCTTCCACTCCATTAACTGCCAGGTCATGTGTGACACTAAAGGAATCATCCTGAATGCACATCCTGGCAACCTAGGTAGTTACCATGGTTCCCATATCTGAAACAACTCTCATCAAGTCTCTACAAAACCTGCAGGTCCAGAACACCTGCAGACGATATGCAGACACTTGTCAATTTCAGAAAGGATAGATTGTTGCATCTTTTGTTGCCCATTGCTCAACCACACTAAGCTGCATTTTGTGACAGTCAGCAAGCTTATACAACACCTGCAGGTCTAGAACACCTGCAGACAACAAGGAAACACTTGTCAATTTCAAAATGAATGCATTCTATCATGTGTGGTTTGCCACCTCGCAAACACGCTAAGTGGTGTTGTGTGGCAGTCAACCCATATGCATAGTAATGAATGTGATAATATACAGCTGCTGACTAGTTGCTCCTGTGTTAGCAGGTGTAAGGTAAGTGATAATCCTGGGTTCTAATGCAGCAAAGTCCAAAGGTTCATCACTACTTTTCAAGATTACTTTATATAAAAATTAACATTAGAAAAATAATTATACATAGAAATAACTATCTATAGCAGGTGCATTGAGCATACACAGGATATCAGATATATATGAAATGTATAACTGTGGGCATTAGTAGAATTATGCTTTTACAATTAAACATTTATTGTCTGAATTTTCATGCCCCACACATACATGGTTAAACACTTAGCTCTTTAATGTGTGTGTACAACTAATAAGCAGGTCTGACAAACAAGGTCTCAGATGTAATGAGCATTCTGTATAGTAATGACTGTAAAAAATACATTTATAGCCCAACCTTTCCTACAGTAACTGGTATAGGTTAATGATCACAGTACATGAGAACCAGCATTCTAATCTAGCACACTCCAATTTTACTAATGCTTGTCCAATGTTAAAAAATAAAGAACAAAATTATAAATAACAATAAATATCTATAGCACTAGAGCTCGTATAAATTATATGTATGTATGAGGGTATACTAACAGTTATGTTTCTGTAATTAAAATTTTCTTTTCTGGCCTTGGATGGACTTCATACTTCAATGATAAGTCACATACACATGAATTTATAAACGGTTAACCCCTCACTCTGTCATGTGTATATATAATTAATGATTATATCTGGTAAGCACTTCTTCTGTGGCAAAGATGAAAAAAACACATATGTGGGAGAATATGTTTGTTTATTTTACATAGGATTGAATCCCATATTGTACAAATTCCATTTATCAGTGTGTAAAGCCACACAAAAAATGTGTCAGCTCATACAATCTATACACCTAATACATCTGCAAAGTTTAGGCAACTAACAGATACATCAGCAAACAGCCTATAAACTGGATATGGCAGAAGCTAGAAGGAAAGGTGTTCAATATTGGGCTCAAAGACATGGTGTAGAGGAGTCCAGAATAATCATTGGACTCCTTGTAAAGCACCATAGCCATAGGCTACTGCAGGAGAACTATAGTGGGTCTCAGTACAAATCAAAGGCATGGAATAATCTTTCCAAGGCTTCCTCCAGTGTGACTGGCATTCTATGCACCAGAGAGCAGTGCAGGCTCCACTATTATAAACTGAAAAGGTGTAAGCAGGAAAAAACCTACCAGTGGCTGGATGAGTTAAGACTGCTGACATCCCACAGTTGTGCAAGTATACAAATAAAGATACTTTAAATTATACAGAAAGCTGGATATAGCCAAGACTGGTATGCATAATTCTATTCTCTTTTCCTCCCCTTTTTCTTTTACAGCTGTCCAGGAGGTAGCAGCAAACAGGGGTGCCCATGCTGAGCTTTTGGAAAGACTTTAGAGAAGCAATGGGTATGTATGAAGCACAACATAATATTATTTTATCAAAAGTATTGCTCTTGTATAAATTGCTATCAAATTAAGCCTGCATATCTTAACTGTGAAATCAAGGATGCATGCTTCAGTATGTAGTTTAAGCCAAATGTAGCAGTCAGTTGTAAAAGTGTATTCAGATGTTGTGGGTTCAAATCCACAAGTAGCAAAATAAGCAAATATATTGTAAAATATTTTAAAAATATTACATAATAATTTCAACAAAATTGTCACACACGCTATGCTTTTAACTTAATCAGTAATATTTGATAAAGCATACATGCAATATATGCATATTGTAAGGATTACTTGAAACAATCATCAGTCATAGTTTGTAGTTGCTAAAAAGTATACTTAATGTAAAAGTAAAATTATTTATATCATAGTAATCTATTGTATCTCACATATGATGGTACTAATTATTTTCTTTTTTTGTCTCTTACCCCACCCCTTATCTCTCTATTTTATTATTATATGTGCAGTCACATTCTGATGTCTTCAATTTCTGACAACTCACAAAATGATTTACTGCAAAAGGGGCTAGGCCAACCAGTGTGACTCAGCCTGCCACCCCACCAACTGCTACCCCGCCAACACCCAGCACATCTGAGACCCAACCTAACAGTAATGTCTCTGCAGCCCCTTCACTGCCTGTGCCATCCACATCAGGAAGCATTACCCCCAGCAGCTGTTGCAGTGATACCCTCTGGGAGTATTGGTGGAAGTGGTGATTTTGTCATCTGCCAGGAGACGCCAGGCATGGTGCATGAGGTCATGGAAAGTACCATTCGTGCACACCTCAGCCAGATGGAGAAGATGCTCATTGGAATGCTTGACAAAAGAAAACTTCAAACACTTCAACAGCAAGCCGAGGAGGGGGCAATGATAGCAGTTCTGGACTAGATTCTCACTGTCCCCATGTTTGATGGGCATGAGCCTCTGATGTCCCCTCCCTATCCCCAGTCATGGTGTCCTCCAACCTGTTGAGTCTCTCACCATCCCTGTCTCTTGTGTTGTTTGTCCTGTTTGTCTGCATCTGCTTCCTCACCTGATCTACTTACCTGACCCTGCCATACCTACGTCTCTTACTCAACATTCCTTTCGTACTGAAGTAAAAACAGAAAAATGGGCTCCTATCAAAAAAAAAAAAAAAAACTGAAAAAAAAAAAAACTAAATATCATTTCCATACATAGCTCTCCACTTCACATGTGTCTTCTCAACACACTTGATTCAGTCTAATTGGCTATGTAACATAACGTGGTTGTTGTCACCCATCTTTGTTGAGATGACAGTCCAAACTCATTAAATATTCTTATTCTATCCATATTCATTTTTCACTGCTGAAGAAGTGGTTAGCTAAGGTTCTTTCATAATTCTCTCCTGCACATTCCCATATTGATTCCCCTTTGTTCTCCCCCCTGCCCCCCCATTTCACCACTTTCCTATCTACCCTAGTTTTACCCCTTTAATCTGGTCAAAAAATAGAATCACACACCACACACATG
The DNA here is from genome assembly GCF_019279795.1 of Protopterus annectens. Lineage (NCBI taxonomy): Eukaryota > Metazoa > Chordata > Ceratodontiformes > Protopteridae > Protopterus > Protopterus annectens. Next base: position 845,877,252 of record NC_056730.1, on the reverse strand, counting down.
ACAGAAATTCCCCCTAATAAAGCCCTTCACTTTTTCTTCTCTGTGTTTGTGCAGAGTTTGGCATCATGCACCAATGTCAAGTGATGATGAATGGCTTTTCACATCCTATGACATGGTGCATTTACCTCCCCGCAATACTGCTTAAATTGCTGCACTAAAGAAACACACAGTTAAAGTAGAATAAAGGCACCCGCACAAAAATGTCATATCAATGTATTTAGACTGCTGAATATATAAATATGCAAATCTGTATGTTTATTGTTGACATAAATAGAGCAGTGTTTGTATTTATACAATACCTCACTGTAGTCAGTCTGTCTCACATATGCAAAAATTATTTATTTATTATTATTTATTTTATTTTATTTTACATTTGTTGACTGGGATTGTCTGACTGAGCTGAAGAGCCATTTTTCAGCGGAGGCCCAGGGAGAAAAGCTCTAACATTTTAAACAATTTTCATTATAAATTAGTATTAAACAGCAATGTTACAGGATTATTACAAGGCATTAAGTAGGAATACAATGTCATACAGTGTCAATAATCAGGAGTATAGCAAAAGTATTTTAAGATGTATAAAAAGAAATAGGTAATTAAGATGAATATAATTTTTGGGGTTAGTGGTTACAAAAACCCAGTTTTATCATAATGTAGTTGCATGAAGACAATTACAATAGAATGTTTTGAGGCAATTTGCTTAATAGATTTTTAGAAGACAGTAGAAAGAGTAGCCAAGGAAGGTTAGAGAGAGCTAGTGAGAATAGTGAGTTAAGGGCAGAAAGTAGATTAAGGTATGAGAAGGAGGGGATGTTTAAGGAGGGAGAGTGCTGTGGCAGGACCAGCGACTTTTAAAGTGCTCTTTTGTGGCTGTCTTAAATTGTTTAGGATGTGTAAGTGTCCTGATTTCTAGTGGGAGCCTATTCCAAGCAATAGTAGGGTTATAGCTGTACATGTTGCATCCAAATTTAGACTTGAGTTTGTTGATTTGTAGTAGGTCTTGGTTAGAGCTTCAGAGAGGTCTTGAGGGAGAATAATGGGAGATGAGATGGGATAGTGCTGGGCAGTAGGAAGGCTGGTATAGGATAGCACTGATGATCTGGAGCTGAGAGAGAAGCTGGTGGGGTAATTCAAGCCAGTTTAGGTGTTTTAGAGAGAGACAGTGATGGGGTTTGTAGGTTTGTTGGGCAGCAAATCTAGAAACCTTGCTGTAGGTAGATTTGAGTTTGGTCAGGAGTGCTGAGTTAAGATTTGTGAGAATTTAAGAATTGTACATTAAGCTGTGTAGAAGGCAGGTAAGAGCGAGAATAATCTTGGCTTCAGAGGTAAAGAAATTCTTGTTACTGTAATTATCATTTGTAATTAATTATTTAATTACATCATCAATACATATGTAAAAAATTAGATTTAGATGGAATCAAGCCTGAATCATCTATGCACAGAATAAAAGCTCACTGCTGTTACATCTGCTGCCACAGAGGCAGCAAAACAGCTGTCAAACAACACAGTACAATAAAGTCAGTACCGTTCAAAGTACTGACAACCATTCTTCTCTACTTAGCATGTTTGCACAGAGGAAAGTGAAACAACTGAACTCTCATAAGTTTCGCAATAAAACAGAGACCCACATTTGCTCATCTCTTGACTACACGCAAATGGGGAAAGCAGTATAAATACTTTGTTAATGATAAAGAATTAGTAACACAACATTTCTAATATGAACTAGTTATAAACATCATATTATCTGCTAGTTGTGTCAACCATAGCCAATATGGATAAGTACTTCTCAAATTCAACTAGGAGTCCTTAAATGTGTATCTCTCATGTGCAGACACTTTGCCATCGATCACAAATACCAGCTGCTCTGCAGTGCATTATGAAAAGTGCTTATTAGCATGTAGTACTTATGTTTAGTGCCCAGTCAGTCTTCCTCCCTTTAAAATCCATGTAAAAACACAACCAAAGGGAAGGCACCTTTTACTGACCAAACATATATTTACATTGAGTCATGTGCTACATGCACCTCTGCACTTGAAACTTGGAATGTCAGTACTAGCTCCCAAATGTCAACTACACTTCAGAAATAAATAGCAAAATTGAGTTCTTACATACCATGTACACCTTTATAATGACAACAGACATTCGGATTGTCTTATACATGCATTAATGTGGATAGCAATTCTTCACAAATATGAACACGTACATAGACAGCTGCATACATGCTGATTACAAAAATGTGTGTGTGTGTCTGTGTGTGTGTGTGTGTGTGTGTGTGTGTGTGTGTGTGTGTGTGTGTGTGTCTGTGTCCCATGCAGAACTAATATCTTGACAGTCATACATAGCTACTCAGCTATTTCATGCAGGCTTCACATCTTCTTGCAAATATCCAATGAGGATGTCATCCAATAGAAATTGTCCAGCAGCATTATTAAAAGTCAGACTTGTGATGTGACACCTGCATTAAGTACCGAGTTCTCTCACTTGTGTACCTAGTTAGGTACGGGTTCTAATCTATCTGCATTCAACTGGTGTGTGTGTGTCTATTCAGAGGAGTGTATTTGTGTATGTAAACCACTCAGAAGAATACAAAACAAAACCATAGCCACGGATCACGGATCCAGAGAAATGCTTTAATACAAAAAGACTCTAGCGCCTCAGCTCAAAAGCCTTCAAAGGAGTAAACATTCAGTAAAACACATCCAATAAATAGACAAAATTCAATAAAATAAATAACAAATATCAATTATTCAATCAATTACATACTTTCAATCAATATTTTTATTCAAACTCACAGGGTCGAAAGTGTTATATTTCAAAATGTAAATGGTGTCTTTATATAGTAAGTTCTGCTTTAAATATGTATTTTCTCCAATATTCACATTTACTTGTTCCAAAATGACTCTCTTAATAAAGTGGCATCCCCTCCATGAAAATTTTTTAAATGCAAGGCTAATGGGCTTTCTATACTTTTATTTTTAACATCCCTAACATGTTCCTGAAAGTGAACCTTAAAGGCACGTTGACTCTCCCCAGTATAAAACATCTCACAAGGACATTTCAGCACACATATATTATTCCCTAAGTGTTACAATCAAATATGTGAACTGGTTTGTAATAAATATCATTAATTAAAAAAAAAAATGATTAGTCACTAAGGGACAAATAGAACATTTCCCACACTTATAAGTACCCGCTTTACTTACTATACCCAATTCTATACTCAGTGGGAGAAAAGTAAATATATTATGTACTACAGAATTGGCTATACTTCTACCCTTTTTGAAAGAAATAAGAGGAAACCTATTATTCCTACACCCTAATTGTCTATCTGACTGTAACAAAGGCCAGTAATGCCACAAAATATCTGCTATTTGCAAGCTCAATACATTATATGTGGAGACAAATTAAATATTTTTCACCATCCCACTTTCCTTGTCACTATAAATGTTAGCATTACCATAACACTTAACCCTACTTTTTCTCTCTCTAAAATTATTCTGAACAACAGCAACTTCCTTTACACCAGTAATTTTCTGTTTGTGTTTTTGTGTATCCTACTTTCAGCAATCCAGTCCCATAGAGTACAAATAGTTTGGCAGACGTACATGGCTACCCAACCATTTCATACAGACCTCCCAACATCATCTCTCATACATGCTGTGATGATCATACATGCTATGATGATGTTGTCCAGTATAAATTGTCCAGCAGCAGTATAAAAGCCAGATTTGTGCTGTTATGTTTGCATTGAGTAATGAGCTTTCTACCTGGTGTAACTAGCTTGGTTGGAGTTCTAATCTCATTGCAGTTAACTGGTGTGCATGTTTCTAGTCAGAGAAACATAACTGTGTGATTGCTAATTCTGTCTTGGTGTGGTGCACATGTCACGTATGGATGGTGGCATTATGTACTGCAATCACAACAATATACACATGCACACATAGCCTTACTATCTTCAATCATATAGCTATATGGAGTTTGTTTTAAATGGTAAAATAATGGCTAGGAATTTATGTGATGTTGTCTGCTAGCTTACTAATATCCTATGATCCTATGAATACTTCACATGTTAATGTTGCTGTCATTGACGTGTGCTATGCTAAGGTGTGGATTGCGATAGGCCTACAAGAGGGTATTACAGTCTGTGATGTAAAGTAAGTTATTGATGGCCACTGCTGACATATGTTTAAAAGTTCCTTCCATAACAGCTATAGTAATATGCCTCCTGAGAACCATTGACCTGGGATGATACTATATATATTGTGTGCTTAGTAAGGCATGTGTTTTTGTAGTGGAGCAGGTCAACATTCTACCCAGTTCTCATTCAGCTATCACAGTGACACTTGCAGTATGGCACATGTGTGCATGTGCATTCCTACCATCAGTAAATGCTACATGACATACATCAATATAAATTCATACGGATTACACTGACACATAAGTCTTGTTTTATCCACATGTTGTGATATACACAAAAATATCACATGTTTTGATTGAATTGCAACCTTGTGGAATTTATTGTATGCACATCTGTGTATTTTCAAGGATTATTGAGGTGGTCACCAGCACCATTGTGTGAGTATCAGCATTTGTGTCAGTAACTGTTTTGCATGAGCCATAAACAACTCATTTGTAATCTGCCCTCATATAGTATCTGGCCACTCAAATACAGCTTTCCAATGAAAAATATATAGACGTATGTTGTGCAATTGATGTAATTACGTGACATTGCTAGATCTGTATGACTGTGTGAACAGTACCACTGTGTGGCATGTGATGCATAACCAAGAGAGTATTTGGAGGTGTTGTCACAAATCATTTATTTAATTAAGTGTGAAATTTTAAGGGGAATACACAACTAAATGCAAAGCTGTTTATTGATGCCACCAGTCATACTCAACTGTAAAAAATAAACAATATGCTAGCTGACAATTTGTCTCACACTTTACTCCTCTTGTTGCCAGTGGCCATCAGCCAAAGTATACTTGCAAACAATACTCAGTTTATCTTCTCAGGAGAGCAGCTTCTCTGTGTGCTTTCTACAGGTAATAACACAGAATCAATGGTCCCTGACAACATCCCAGTTTGCCTATAGCATGACTTAAAACCAGACCTGGCAGACGCAGTTAGATACCTACTTAACCACAGCCTCCAGACAGCTTACGTTCTTGTGGAAGGGTGTACAGCAGCAGTCATCATTCTGAACAGTGGGTAACATCACATGATGCATGGACTTATAGACCCATAATCCTGACTCTCCGCATATGTGAGGCAGACTAAGAAGTCATCATGGACCTTATCAGAAAGGACACAGGTAATCTCCTAACTGTATAGCAAACCCATTTTTGATTTGTTAAGGCAACATCTTCTTCTTCTTCTGGCTTTTCCCGGTTAGGGGTTGCCACAGCGGATCTCCTGTCTGCTCATGATTGGCAGTGGAGTTTTACAGTGTTGAGTTGCCAGCCCGGCACCCAACCTTCCACAGAAGGCACACGCCTGCACGCACCCACACCTAGGGCCAATTTAGAGTATTCAATCCACCTACAGCATGTCTTTAGGATGTGGGAGGAAACCGGAGCATGCAGAAGAAACCCACACAACCACAGGGAGGACATGCAGACTCCACACAGAAGGCACCCCAGCTCAGGATCGAACCGGAGAACCTCTTGCTGTGAGGCAGCAATGCTGACCACTGCACCACTGTGGCCGCCTTTAAGGCAACATCATGTCTGTTAAATCTGTTTGATGTCTTCAAGAAGGTCACCAGGGGCATGCATGAGGTAAACATTATCATCCTGCATAACTTGACCTGGCCAAGGTATTTGACACAAATCCACACTCAGGTATTACAGAGAAAATGTCTCAAGTGGGCATAAACACCTACATCACCAAGTGGATAGAGAAGTGGATCACATACTATATTATTATACGATATTATGTCAAAATATGTGAAGTTACCTCTGTCAGGACTGGAGTGACCAGGTCTGTACCTCGGGATCCTGTACTAGGCAATTTCCTGTTCATTATTTGAATCGCAGATGCCAAAACAAACTTAAAAATCCTGTGTCTAACCAGCTTTGTAGATGACTGCAAACTGTGGACAATCGTTGAATCCAAGATTTGTATTGGCATAATGCAAACAGTATTATCACACACAAAGCATTGTTTCCAGAGCGAAGGCGACACAGTAGATGAACAGAAATTCATGTGGGTATTATTTCTTTTATGAAAGCAGATATACAAGTTAATTACAATATAGACAGCACAGCCCTATGATCAGACCAAATGGCATGTGACCTGTGTACTGAAGTAGATAGTATGTAGAACTTTCACAAGCATGTACCCACAGTGGTGACTGATCCCTTGTATGGAGCACATCTCTTGAATATGTGCAGGACATCCACATGAAAGGGTATTATAATATCATTGTTCTCAGCCCTCATCACAGCAATAATTAAGTAAAATACACCCTTTTGCATGTACCTTTCCAACACTGATTTACTCAAGTGTATACTTTTACAAAAATGAACTACTACATATTTTTCAGCTATACCTATGTATTCTTTTTGCTGCATAAACATTAGGAATTGACAGTGCAGATGCAGAACTCCCTTCAAGGTATTTTACTATTTTACAAGATGCATGTGTGATACATGTTCCTGTGATGTACCTAGTAAATACATACCTCATTGACAACATTGATGGCATGAGTTACAGTTGTGCAAGTGTGGATTTTGGCATATATGTATATATATATATATATATATATATATATATATATATATATATATATATATATATATATATATTTGCAATGCAAACCTGTCAACTAGCCAGAACTGATCATAATTTAAACTACAGGTATGACAGTGTCCCTCTTAACACCTCCAAAAAGTGTTAGTTATTGAGGAAGGTGTGTTTGACTCCCCTTTAGGTTACTGACAAATCCTGACGATTGTACAAGTGTGTTCACGCAGAACACATATACTAACTTACAATCACATATTTTATGTCACTAACACAGATGAATGGTGTTATTATTCTGATATTGTCCATGATCGTGCATGCTTCTGTGTACTGTTGTCCATGAGCCTGTTGCTATGTGTCTCGCTTGGTTGAGACCTGTGCTGACATTACATTCCTATTCAAGCAACTCAATTTGCACATCTTCACAATATGCACATACCCCTAGTTTACATATTGTCTTTGATAAATGGTCCTCTCCAGTGATCATGTCAGGATGCTTATATCACAACCAGTCATCTACATTGATATGTGACCTTGTATGATAATCACATAATGTACACTAACTTCAAGATGATATGACTATACCCACACAGGAGGTGTAAACAGCAGTGTGTACTGTATCACGTAGATATGTGATTACTGTTTAACCTACACCTTATCGGCTGTACATTACTATGCATCACTTGTCCTCTTCCTCTGTTTTCATTGCTACACAATTTATGTGGGTGGCCCTTTTCAATACAAACCCTTCCTCAGAATAAATTATTAATAATGCAGTCTATGTAACCTTGCTAATCATCACCAAGCCATTTATTCGGTATGCCTAAAACAGATTTGCACAGTACTCTGCACTGACTACATTTTCCTATGATGTGTTAGACCTTTATGCATTGCCTTATATTAAACCCTGGTAGTTATCATGGCCGTCTGCACAATCAGACTGAACTAGTCTGCCCATACGTAAATATGTCTGTAGGTGTTTGTGCTGCTTTATATGGTTTCCTGGCCAGCACCACTGTTGATGGCCTCAAAACCGTGTTTGTATTCCTGTAAGAGCAATGGGCAGCATGCATATGCAATTAGCACTGCTGCTCAACCTGCAAACACTTAAACTTTATGTAGTCTTTGCTCTAAGCCTACATGGAGTTTATTGAATCCCCAGTATTAACTTTTCAGAACTCTTGCTTGGAATTTTTAAGAATTACATATCCCTTTAGATGATGCTAATTATGTCCAGTTTGTTGGATTCCACTGCTTCTTTTCACTGTTTTACTATGGAGAACATCTGAAGATTAAGAAATGACAAAGGTGGGATGAAATGAAATCCCATAGATCACATATGTATAATGGTAGAATAGGAAAAGAATGTGTTTCACTTATCATGGTTTCTTTAGCATTGAGATCAGACCAGTATGTTACAAAGGAATACTCTCAAATTATCAAAGATGGAATACAATATTTATTTACAAATATGGGGATGGAAATTCCTAGGACCTTTACTATTATTCATATTGAATTGAAGATTCTGGTAACTTCAGTGCCAGAAAAGTAATTGGAATGCTGTGAAATAGTGACATAATTGAGGTTAACAACATGCTTTACAAGCTAAAATTTTGCTGGTTACTAGTCATTTTAATTTTCTGTGGCTTTATCAACAGTGTATTACATGACGATAAAAGGCTAATTTAGTTTACCTTGACGATAGCAAAACATTTAATAGGATAGAGTGCAGCAAAAGATGTGCATAAGCATTGGTGACTCTTGTTAGATGAATGACTGCGGAACTTGTTAACGAACAACAAAGTTTTAACTAAGCATGTTTCTGCTTAATAAGATTGGTTTCCATTAAACAGTGATATGCCTCAGAGAGTTGTACTGGACCCCCCCCTTTTTCTGAATTTTCAGGTTAATATTTAATCTTATTATTGGTTCTTTTATGTTATGCAGTGAGTTAGCCTGATGTTTTAATGACAGACTAGTCACCTGCACATACTGTTTGTGAGTTGCTTTGAGAAATGAGTCCATGCAGACAGGAGAGTCTGTGAGGTAGAAAGACTTCAGTGTATGATGGCCTGCTCTTCAGGTGGGAATGGATATGAACAGAGTAAAGTCTCATTCGGTGCCTGGAGTTAAAATCCCAGCTCCAAAAGTCAAAGGGCAGTCGAATACTAGATAGACTTTGTGTATAAACAGGCATGCTCAGTAGGTAGTCTGTGTTTTCTGATAGGGCGGTGGAAGCATATATGGATCTGTGTAGTTTATGTGAAGGTCTGATAGCTGCCTTTTATTTTGTTGACCCCAGCTTCCTGCCTAAGATATTACACAAAAATGTATATTTTATTTACAGAAGGAGACTTGTGTGAAAAAGAATCATGCTGAGTTAGGCTGAGATGGCAGTTAGGGCACAAATAGGCCAGAAAGTAAGGTACATCTGCTTGGAGATCAGTAACGTTGAAAAACACATAGGTGTGCTATGACAAATTCATAATCATCACAATATTCTTCACTGTGCAACCCAAGAGATTTAACATTTTGAGCAAGAAACTGCATCAGAATTTGAAATTAACCCTTCCCACCATGATCTGAAGTTGTGCTTTATTGTCTAGTGCTGAAATGCAATAATCAGGACAATTTTAGTGATGCATAAATCTGTGTTTTTCTATAGTAATTATTTTTTCACGTTTTCATTATAGCTGTAATATTTAAGCACTAATACAATAGTAGAGCAGTGCTATAAAGCCTTATATTCTAAAAAAGCATGTATCAATCTGTGTGGCCTAATTATTTGTGTGTGTGTGTGTGTGTGTGTGTGTGTGTGTGTGTGTGTGTGTGTGTGTGTGTGTGTGTGTGTGTGTGTCTGTGTGTGTGTTTATGCGTGTGTATTTGCGTGTATCTGTGAGTGCATGTTTGTGTTTGCACATATGTTTGTGAGTGTGTGTTTTTTTATATCATTTTTAATGTGTGTGTGTGTGTGTGTGTGTGTGTGTGTGTGTGTGTGTGTGTGTGTGTGTGTGTGTGTGAGGTTGTGTGTGTGTTTGTATGTGTTTGTACTCACCCACATATGCTTGTGTGTGTGTTTTTGTATATGTGTGACAGTGTGTGTGTATGTGTGTGCCTCCACATGTGTATGAGCGTGTTTCATGTTTGTGTGTGTGTGTGTGTGTGTGTGTGTGTGTGTGTGTGTGGCGTGTGTCTGTGTGTCTGTGTGTGTATGCGTGTGTGCGTGTGTGTATTTGCATGTATCTGTTAGTGCATGTGTTTGTTTGCACATATGTTTGCGTGTGCTTTTTTATGTCATTTTTAATGTTTTGTGTGTGTGTGTGTGTGTGTGTGTGTGTGTGTGTGTGTGTGTGTGTGTGTGTGTGTGTGTGTGTGTGTGTGTGTGTGTGTGTGTGTGTATGTGTATGCATGTGTGCGTGCGTGTGTGTTTTGCGTGTATCTGTGAGTGCATGTGTTTGCACATATGTTTGTGTTTGCTTTTTTTATATAATTTGTAATGTTGTGCGTGTGTGTCTGTGTGTGTCTGTGTGTCTGTGTTTGTCTGTCTCTGAGTTGGGGAAGTGTTTGTTTACTTGTTGAGGTTTCTGCACTTTGTTCCATCTCAGGCTATCCTTGCCTTGGCATTTTAAAATGATGTGTAATTTTCTCCCTTTGACTGCCTCTCCTTAGTATTATCTTTCATGGGGTGTTTTCCCTTTCAGGAGGAATTTGCTTTCTGGAGCCCTGACATTGAGTAATACCAAAATTAAATGCAGGAGTTGGAGGCTTAAGAAGTAAAAGTCAAATGAATGCATACACTTGTCATTTTTCCTTATGCTCCAAACATTTCCTTTATGGTCGTACAAGTATTTACTGATATCCACAGAAATGCTGACATATACCCTTAAGAGATATAAGATTAAAAAGAATACTCAAGTGAAAGTTGCATTTGATAAAAATATAAAAAAGTGCTCAAATAAATGTATATATTGCAGTTCAAGAAACACATCCGATAATCTGATCTTGCATTAGTTATCAGGCTTGACAAGAGTGAAAAATTAGGTCATGTGATATAACTGTATGATTTCCAACAAGCCACAAGCAATCACTGACATGCTAAATGCCATCATAATGAGTGACAAATACTTTAATTCTCATTTGATAATATATGCATTAAGGCTTACTGAGAACAGAAGATAGATTTAATAGCTGTCTGGGACCATACTGAGTTAGTTAATTCTAGTACTTACACAAATTATATAGGACTTGCCAAAACAGATTTGTAGTTTTATTCATTTATCTTTCTGACTGTCTGTCTCATTGCTTCGATGCTTATAGCAGCTAGGAGGATGAGGACTGAGTCACAATGCTTCCTTTAAAGCCCCAACGTATTTACAAAGGTTTATAGGAGTATACTAGGCTAATAACCACTAGGGTTCTTATAAGCTTAGCTGTACAACCCAAATGTGACCCACAAATTTGATTTATATAGCCGGTGAGTCACTGACTGCCTCTGACCACCAGAGATATAGGCATCACACCAGAGGTGAATTTCTGATTACCTATCCATTGGTCCAAGTTGCGCTTAAATATGGTTGGGGGAATTCTGCTCCAGACAGATGGGGTGCCTGTTCCAGTGAATGGGAATTCCCTGAGAAACACATCTGTCTCTCCAATGTGTCCTATTTATGTAGCAAGCAAAATGTAGGCCTTTTGGTGTAGTAGATGATGTTTGTTTTATGGATGTGCAAAAGGTTCACCAAAACAGGATTCAGGGATGCCCTGTATGCCAGGCAAAGATCACCTCTCAGAAGTCTGTATGATACCAAGTAAAAAGACAGGCTTTGAGGCTATCAGCATAGGACACTTTATATACTTCCGGTACTCTTTTTGTAAGGAACCTTTGTGAATGTTCCAGTTGCTGCATGTGTCTGGTCAGGTACATACAGAAGGAGGCATTATACTGTATGATGGGTCTGATGAGGACAGAGTACAGTGATACAATAACCTTTCTGAACCTGGATACCATGCCTTAATTATAACTTGAGCAACAAAGAAGGAATTTCTAACTACCCTGGACACATTTTGGCAGAAGGCTAGGTTATTATCTACATGATCTCCTAGGTCCCTCACTACTGAATCAACTTTTAGGGGTGTTTTCTTAATCACATAGTTAGCAAAGGTGGCCAACTTCCCAAAATGCATTTCTTGGTATTGAGCATTAAGCCATGGCTTTGACACCATGTATTTGTGTTCGACTTTCTAGATGGGTATTCTCATCTGGGGGGATTCAATGACTGCTCTCAGCTTGCAATGATCTGCAAATGTGGTCAGCCAGAGACCTTTCACATTGGCTTTGCCCTCCAGAAAGTAGACGCCAAAGAGGAGCTGGCCCAGCACTGTGTCCAAATGGACTTCACTGGTGACTGGCCTCTTTAAGGAGGTGGTCTCACCGACCCTCCTATCTGTGAACCAGCTAGCTATCCAGCATGTTATAAAGGGGTTTATGTCTCATTCCATAAGTTTGCTGACAATTCCTGAGTGAGGTATATCAAATGCTATAGCCAGATCTAGGTAGGCAGTATACACCACTTTCCCCATCATCCATGCCTTAGTGACCTTCTCAAAGAAGTCCACCCCATTCAGTTAGCATGACCTTCCTTTCACAACACCACATTGGGATGGATACAGTATCTGGAGGTCTTCTATGTCCTGGATAATAATTTCCATGATAATCCTTTCCATGGTTTTGTAAATAAGACTAGTCAGACTAATTGGCCTGTAGTTTCCAGGATCTGTTGAAGGTCCTCCATTATGAAGGGGGATGACCATCACAGTCCTCCATTTTCAAGACAAAAAGCCTGTTTTAAGTCTATAGTTAAATAGTGACACTAGGGGTCATGATAAGTCAAATTTTAGACTGTTCAGGAGGCATCCTGGAATGATATCAGGGCCCATTGAGGATGTGTTCTTAGCTTTAGTGAGTACATGCAGTACATGCCTCCTAATTAGAATTGGAGGGGTCATGTCTGAGTGCATATCTTGGGAAATAGTTGGGGATGAGTGGGTGGTAAAGTTGGAAATGAATGTGTTCTCTATCAGGTTCTCTATGTTGTCAGGCTTGGTGAACGTGGCACTATTATCCATTAATTCAGCACATTGCTATGTGCTGCTCTTCAGGATTCTGACATAGGTGAAGAAGGTGATAAACAAAAAACAGGACTGAACAAAGGGTATCAATCAGTGCAGGAAAGCAAAATATTTTCTAAGTTTTATAATGAATGTTTTTATATTATCTGTTTTATAATGAATGCCTGTTATCTGTTGCCCCTTTAAGATTCATATAGATTTATATTGTTTAATTAGTTGATTATCAATTGACAATAGATGTATAAAAGGGTTCTTGATTGTATCTTTTAACTGTCTGATGAAGCAATTGGTACGTTGCGAAAGCGTTCACCTTTTATTGTATTTTATTGAATAAATGTGTATTGCCATGTAAATTCTGTGTAGTATATCATCTCTGTTAAATAGCTGAAGAAGGTCTTATGGTTATCTATCACATAGGAGGCTATCTTAACCTGAAAGTTGGCTTTATTTGACCTAATTAGCCCTCATAGTTAATGATTTAGTTTGATGAAGAATTGTTATCTTTGTGGGAATTACCCTTCCTGATTTTTGCCATTTTTTTCCTTTTGTTGCATATTCTGTTTAATTTCTGATACCACCAGGGTGATTTGAGTCCGGGGCTACATCTGAGGTCACTTCTGATAGGTACAGTAGCCTCTATGCAACCATTGACATTAGTTTCTGAGAGCAATTCAGCATAGTCTGCTGTGTTCCTGGGGTCTGAAGGGGCATTACATTTTGACAAACCATCACTTAATAAAAGGTAGTTTGCTTTTGAATAGTTCCTAGCTGTCATTGGATTTACTGAAGGTATGGAAAATGATTTTTGATTTCAAAGGAGACAGCTTTATGGTCAGACCTTACCAGGGAAGATGAGACATGGGTGAGGCAACAATTTCATATAATTGTGAGTATGAGGTCTAGTATGATAGAGCCTCTAGTGGGCATATTCACTGCTTGGTCAAGGGTGTTTATATTTACAGAGTCCAGGAATCTCTGTGCCTGTAGATTTGAGGCTCTATAGGATTTATCGTGTATAGAGGGATAATTAAAATCTCCCATGTGTATGGTGCTAGATTTGATGAAAAGTATATCCAGTAGGTCCAAGTAAGTTCCCATTTTGAGCTTCTCAGGACATGGACGGTGATCTATAGCTGGCTAGGATATGGTACAGGATTTTGTCTATGGTGGTCTTCTCATGGAGGAACTCCCACGCTTCATCCTGTTTTACTAGCCTAGAAGTATACTTGTTATTGATGTATATTGGGACACCTCCATCTTTAGCCCTTATCTGTGCATCTACTAGTTTAGAAGTATGGAAGGCACTGAAACCTTGCACTGCCAGGGTACTCTCTGCCACTTTAAACCATGTCTTGTTAACTGCACAGATATATTCTCAGGTGTGATGGGATGTGGACATAGTGTATTTCTTTTTTTTGACTCCCAGCATTGAACAGTAACACTTTGAGGTTCATTTGAGTTGATTTTGCTATGTTAGTAAGTCTGTCAATCTGGCATTGCCTAAAAAAGCACCTATGGGGGTGGATAAACATTTAGCCAGCATTTGAAAGCCTAGAGGGGATAGGTGCAGACCATCGTTGGCAAAGCATCATAGTCTGTTAAGCATGTCCTCCCAAATTAATAAATATTGGCTCCCTTTAGAATGTCATCAGAAAGATAGGCAATTGTTAAAATCAATCATCTTTTGCTCATATTATAGCATCATGCTCAGTGATGGTAATATGTTGCCCAGTGCCAGACTCATACCAGCCTGAGTTACATAGTCTGAGATCTCCCATAATTTCTCTGTTCATACAGTCTGGCGAGGTATATCTCAGTTCATTTACACCTACACATACCATGACGGAATCATACTGGCATCTGTGGTGTTATGACTTGAGTGTGTGTGCATGATTTAGCAAATCCTGGCTTCTGATAAGTAAATAACTGTTATCTTCTTCTTGTTCAGCCTGGTTAGGGGGGCATCAGTATGTCTTACAATGGAGTCCCCTATGACAAAAGTCCCGAGAAGTGTGTTCACTTGCCTTAGGGGTTTAGTGTTTGAAGCTCCAGTGAGTGTCACTGTATCTGTGTTGTTAGGTGTTGCTTTTCTGAGTGCCTTTGCACTTGCAGAGACATAGGTAGCTTTGCCAATAGGTGGTCTAAGCAATGTTTGTTATTTAGGAAGATTGATTTTAAATGCCTCAGTATATGTTAGTCTGTATGTGAGTTGTGTACTATGTGAGGTGGGTGTTGTGTACATGTTTTGAAAATGTGATATGTGCTTGTATGTGAAAGTTTAGCCTCTAGTGCCATTGTGTAAGCATGCCTCTTACATACTGCTTCTGTTTCTTTAGGGATTAAGTGGTTGTCGGTAAACATGAAACAAGTGCTACATTGTCTCAAGATGCAAATATACACCAAGCTTGTTACATAAAAGATAGGAAATTACATAGCTATGCTTTCCTTTGATTGATGAGCTTTAAGCAGTTGGTGTATTGGGGTTAGAATGGTATTAAGTATGCCTTGATAGAGCAGACAGTTAAGGGTGCTTCATTGGGGGAGATTATACTTTACTTAATTCTAGTAACATTAATATTTACACAGTACTGAATTCTATGAAATCTAAAGGTATTACCACTTGACATCCAACTCAGTGGATCTAAGCTTGTCCCCTTGCAAGGTATTTTTCTCTATTTTCTGCTTTACAGGGTACAATTGTATGGACTGTTCTGTAGGGAAACTTTGCTTTCTAGGTGTTTGCTACTGTACAGGGCACAGTTCCATACAAAAGCACCTAACTTATAGCAGCACCGAAAAAACAAAGTCTAACTAACAAGTTCTCTGGCCAATAAAATGAATACACTATGAGCCCTTTTGTGTGTTTTCCAACACAGATAGAGGAGGCAAACCCCTTCTGCCACTAGATGAATAAACTCAGTCCTCCTAATCTAAAAACACAGTAGAAGAGGACCACAAGTGCAGTGCTACCACCAACCAGTAAAACAACTAGGTGGAAATCCCTTGCTGAAGGTGATTTCAAGACAGTCTTACATCAGTAAGAGTTAGAGGGAAGAGAAAGTACATTTTTTTTTACAAAAATACAGTGAAATTCACAAATAAAAGCAGGAAATAGTACTGATTACTAACTTAAGCAGATGTTATTTAGCAATCAAAACTACTTAGCTTTGTCTGGATGCAATGGACACAAGTAAAATACTCCTGGAACACAGGCTAGGATGACAAACTTTACTGAGCTCTGGGAAAATGAGCAGGAGAAAAAATGTAAAGGAGATTTACCTAAGAACAATACTAATTTGCTGGGTGGCTCTATGGAAAGCAATGACCGGGAAGACTACTTAAATATCTTATACAACAGACAATAGCAATGAAATAGGGGAGATAAGGACTTTGGAAATTAGATTACCATAAGGGGGCAGAATCCAGAGAAAAAGCCTTATAAAAGCACAATAACAAAAAGGTGGGAGGGCTGGGAAAATTATTGGAAGAAGCAAGCTAGCTAGAGAGATATCCAATCAAATAAAGCCAGTATTGGAGCTCTTTCACAAACATTAGCTTAAATTCTCAGTGGGGAATGGGGCTCTCACAAAGAACAGGGGAGCATAAAAACATTGGAATGCAATTTCTCTGAACTACAGGTCAATGGACCCAGGTAGGCTAGAATTTCAGAAGCTTTAGCTTAATGTCTCAATGGGGAGGGTGGCAGACATAAAGAACAAAGGAACTGAAAGGCACTGGAATGCAACTTTAAGCAAGTAAATAAGCAGAATATAAAACTGTAGGAGCAAAACTGGAATATCAAAACTGCAAAACCACTGTAGCACAAATCCTGGAGCAGAAGACACAATACAATCACTACTGTAATTCTACTATGGTTTAAGGGACCAGACTATACAGAAATTTACCAGTAACACTGTTTGTGAAAAATGTAGAAATAAATGACTAAAGAAGGCTCATATTTCTCAGTAGTTAATAGTTCTGCCACAAACATGAATAAAACTGCAAGAACAATACCAAGCAGGTTTTAAAATGCAAGCAGCAAACTTTTACAAGTAATTCTTCTTGTGGCAATAGAAGTGCAATATAATGTAGATATACAATTTTGGTTGGGGGGTGGACCAGTATGTCTTAAGATGGAGTCTCCTATAATGACAGTCCTGAGAATTGCTTTTGCTTGCCTTCGGAACTTAGTTTTGGGGGATCCAGTGAGTGTGATTGCATATCTGTGGTATTATGCATTGTTTTTTATGAGCACCTTTGAGATTGCTGAGGAATAGCTTTGCCAATGGGTGGTCTAGACAATCTTCGTTATTTAGAAAGGTTGTTTTTAAGTGCCTCAGCATAAATTAGTCTACACGTCTATTGTGTGCTATGAAAGGTGGGGTTGTGTGCATGGTTTTGACATCCTGATGCATGCTTGTATGTGAGAGTTTAGCTTCCAATGTTCTTGTGTAAGTACATCTCTTGCATACTGTGTCTCTTTCTTTAAAGATAAAGTTGCTGTCAGTGAAGATTAGACAATTGCTTGTCTCAAGATACCCATATCAACTAAGCTGGTTACAAAGTTAGGCAATTACATATCCATGCAAGCAGGTGGTGTACTGGGGTTAGAAGACTATTAAGGGTGCATTGCTGGAGCAGACTAATAAGGGTGCTTTGCTGGGGCATATTAAGCTTAACAGTAGTAAATTCTACTAAATTTAATGTTTACCGATACTGAATTCTACGAACTCTATAAGTATTTCCACTTGACACCCAACTAGCTGCTCTATGCTTGTTGGCATGCAAGGTATCTGGTCTATATTTACGGTTTTCTCTTTCCTTTTAGATGAAAAGCATGTTACTCACAGTTCAGGGCTATCCCCACCTTTCCAAGTCTTGCATTAAAGATTCTGTACTGAGTACAGTAGGTTAGCTAGAGAGGGATTCAATCAAGTAAAGCCAATTTTGGAGCCCTTTCAGAAACATTAGCTTAATTACTTGGGGGGAGGGCAGACACAAAGAGCAGGGTAACAGATAGGTACTGGAATGCAACTTCTTTGAGACAAAGGTCATGGACCCTTAGGCTGGTTGGAATTTCAGAAACTTTAGCTTAGTGTTAGTGGGGGATGAGGTCTATACAGAAATTTGCCAGTAATGCGGTTTGTGGAAAAATGTAATAAGGTTCAAATCTGGCAATAGCTCACAGTTCTGCCACAAATATGAATGAAACCACAAGGCCTAGCAGGGTTTAAAATACAAACAGATAGCTTTTACAAGTAATTCTATCTGTGGAAATAGATGTGCAGTATAATGTACAAACACAATCTCCCCACAACTGCAAATTAAGCTACAAGACTAAGGTCCCAGAACAAACTAAAAATGCAAACAGATAAGAGTTTTTTGGCTAAAACATGGGGGAAATAACTGCAAGGAATATCATCAAACTGGTCACTATAAGTGCAACTTAAATTTTTAAACAGAATCAAAATAAAAGCTAAAGAAGAAACTAAGAGTGCAACAAGATGAAATGAGTCAGTAGTGATAACTGAGTTTTGCAGAAATATTGACACAGAACAGTCTTACAAGAAGTCAGAGTATTGTGCAAAGATGCTAGATGTGAAAAAAAGGTTCTTGAAATTTTGAGGACTGTAATTGTGATTATCTGCCTAGTGAAATGAAAAGTGTGAATGAAGAGATTTATACTTATTTCAAGGCTATGGTGCCTTGGTGTAGTCCCCTTTCTCTGAGGTACAGTGATCTCAAGCTTTATTATATATAAGTAGCAGTGATGGGTAAGTGCAGCCCACTATGGGGGCTGTAGTAGGGTATGCCTCCTTTGCAAACAGTTTAAAAGCAAATTTTTGAATTTGCAAAATTCAATTTCTTATTGCATTTTATTTTTAAAACAATTGGAACACAAAAAAATCAGTTTGTATATATTAAATATCATCATTTAAAAGGCTTACCATTTCACCAGTTATATAAATTGCCATTACCAATCAATCTGTAAATAAAAGGCTTTCTATATAGGGACCTGGGGACCCAAGTTGATAGCAATCTCTCATTTGACAACCACGTGGCCAAAGTGGTAAGAAAAACATTTTATATAGCCCACCTAATCATGAAGGGATTCACATCTAGATCAGGGGAGGTCATTGTGCCTCTTTACTCATCCCTCATCAGGCCCATAATTGAGTACAATGCCCCTTTTGGGATGTACCTTACCAGACACCTGCAGCAACTGGAAAGACCCCAAAAGTACCTCACCAAGAGGATCAAAGGGCTCAAACAGATGCCATATGCTGCCCAGTTAAAGAAACTCCAGCTTTACTCAGTGGCATACCGCCTGTTCAGAGGCGATCTGTGCCAGACGTATAAAGCCATGTCCAACCCGGAATTAATGGACATGCTACACCTAAGAAAACCCAAATCTCATCGAGCTACGCGCTCGAGAGACTTGAACCTCAGCACTGAAATAAATAGGACATGCTGGAGGGACAGATTCATAACCCAGAGGCTCCCTTCACTTTGGAATAAAATCCCAGTCCAGGTTAGGCAAAGTCCCTCATTGACTCTCTTCAAGAAGAATCTTGATGAGTGGATGGGAGATAGTAGGTTTACCCCGGGTATCACTTCTGTGTCACTGTTAGACAGAGGCACAGTATACTAACCTCGAAAAAGGGCATAGCAAAATTCATTTAAAATGGGTGGCGAAAGCCAAACACACTCTGGCTAGGCTTATAAATGCCCTAGGGCAGATAGCCTAGTATGAACCTATGAACCTATGAATATAGATGTGTGGCACTGTAATGCAGTAATCTGTGGTACTGATGAATGTATTTCTATATGTATTCAATATGTAAAATTTCTATTTTCTGTTGGAGCTTCTCTCCTCAGGGCTCCACTGAAAAAGGGCATTTGTAGCCCAGTAGGACAAACCCGGTCAACAAATATAAAATAAATAAATAAATAAATAAATTACAGTACAACTGTGTAACACAATTGTATAAAATATTGCAATATGAAAGACAATATTTTATGTATGAAGAAACTACTGTGCATAAACTGCATATATCTTATACACAGAAAATAAATAGAACATTTAAATGCAGAGTTCAAGTATTAATAACCCTCCAAAAAGTTTACTATAAAGCAAACCATGGATTTCCTTGACATTCATATAGAAAAGAACAATGGAGGTAGACTAGAAACCTCCCTATATAAGAAGCAAGTAAAAAAGAACACATATTTAGCAGCAGATAGCATGCACCCCCCACACATGTTTAGAAATATCATGAGAAATCAAATGGCTAGAGTCAGTAGGCTTAATACTATAGACTTGACTTGTAATAGACACTTAGACATACTAGCCAATGAATGTGAACAGCAGGGTATAATAAACAACAAGCCTTAGAAATAAAGGATGAAATCATGTCTAAGCGTAATAATATTTATGCACCAATCTTCTCTCATAAAAGTTTGTGTCTTTCAGCTTTTCCCAGTTAGGGCTCGCTACAATGGAACTCTGGTCTGCAAATGATTGGCAGTAGAGTTTTACGTGCTGGCTTGCCGGGCCTAACGCACAACCTTCAACGAAGGTATGCCCGTTCACGCATGTCGCCACACAGAAGACGCTCTAACTGAGAATCGAACGGACAACGTCTAACTGTCAGGCGACAACACTATCGCAGCACCACCACCACAGTTTACAGTCAGTAAAATGAAAGAAAAATCAAATATACATAAGGAATGTAAATACATCATGAATTATAATCAAATACTAGAAATATAAGGCACATTATATACAAACATTGGCCCATGTTGTCTCTGATACCAGAAATGAACAGCATAAGTGCAAATCCCTCTTTTAAATATAAGAAATCCAACTTTGTAAAAAACAAATTATCTTGCAAAGGACAACAATGCAGTAGTTCACTTAAGAAGAAATATGTAGGAACATATAGATGTGGGAAGTGTATATGCTGTAAACATATATATATATATATATATATATATACTAGTAAGGGTTTTATAGATTCCTCGAGACAGATAGAATTTTTTATTAAAGCCTATGGAAAATGCAGCACAAGCAACATTATTTATATGGCAAGATGTGTGCTATGCACAGCGTTCTATATAGGAAAAACAAACCAAACGTTTAAACAGTGTATAGGAAGACAGGTTATTAATAACTCTCTGTATAAACATATATTGAATACAAATGAGCAGCATGTATTTACATTTTTAATTTTAGAAAATGTTTCTCTAACAAAGAGAGGTGGAGACATCAAGACCAATACTGAAAGTAAGGAGAGAGATAGAAGGTTGGATGATGTGGGGCTAGTGAATTAGGAAGTGAAGTAGATTAGCAAGGAGGAAGTAAGGACAGCTATGAAGAGGATGAAGAATGGAAAGGCTGTTGGCCCAGATGACATACCAGTGGAAGCATGGAGGTGCTTAGGAGAAATGGCAGTGGAATTTTTAACCAGATTGTTTAATGAAATTTTGGAAAGTCAGAGGATGCCTGAGGAGTGGAGAAAAAGTGTTTTGGTACCTGTCTTTAAGAATAAGGGTGATGTGCAGAGCTGCAGTAACTACAGAGGGATAAAATTGATCAGTCACAGTTTGAAGTTATGGGAAAGAGTAGTGGAAGCTAGGTTAAGAAGGGAGGTGATGATTAGTGATCAGCAGTATGGTTTCATGCCAGGAAAGAGCACTACAGATGCAATATTTGCTCTGAGAGTGTTGTTGGAGAAATACAGAAAAGGTCAGAAGGAGTTGCATTGTGTCTTTGTGGACTTAGAGAAAGCATATGACAGGGTGCCTAGAGAGGAGTTGTGGTATTGTATGAGGAAGTTGGGAGTGGCAGAGAAGTATGTAAGAGTGGTACAGGATATGTACAAGGGTAGTGTGACATTGGTGAGGACTGCGGTGGGAGTGACAGATACGTTTAAGGTGGAGGTGGGTTTACATCAAGGATCAGCTCTGAGCCCTTTCTTATTTGCAGTGTTGATGGATAGGTTGACAGATGAGATTAGACAGGAGGCCCCGTGGACTATGATGTTTGCAGATGACATTGTGATATGTAATGAGAGTAGGGACCAGGTTGAGGAGACCCTGGAGAGGTGGAGATATGCTTTAGAGAGGAGAGGAATGAAGGTCAGCAGGGCTAAAACAGAATATATGTGTGTAAATGAGAGGGAGGGTAGAGGAATGGTGAGGATGCAGGGAGTAGAGTTGGTAGAGGTGGATGAGTTTAAGTACTTGGGATCAACAGTTCAGAGTAATGGTGAGTGTGAAAGAGAGGTGAAGAAGAGAGTATAGGCATGGTGGAATGGGTGGAGAAGAGTGTCAGGAGTGATTTGTGACAGATGGTACCAATAAGAGTGAAAGGGAAGGTCTACAAGAGAGTAGTGAGACCAGCTATGTTATATGGGTTGGAGACTGTAGCATTGTCGAAAAGGCAGGGGTCAGAGCTGGATGTGGCAGAGTTAAAGATGTTAAGATTTGCACTGGGTGTGACTAGGATGGACAGGATTAGGAATCAGTATATTAGAGGGTCAGCTCAGGTTGGACAGTTTGGAGACAAAGCAAGAGAGGCGAGATTACGTTGGTCTGGACATGTGCTGAGGAGTGATGCTAAGTATATTGGGAAAAAGATGCTAAGGATGGAGCTGCCAGGTAAGAGGAAAAGAGGAAGGCCTAAGATGAGGTTTATGGATGTGGTGAGAGAGGACATGCAGGCAGTTGGTGGGAAAGAGTATGATACAGATGACAGGAAGAAATGGAAACAGATGATCCGCTGTGGCGACCCCTAACGGGAACAGCTGAAAGAAGATGATGATGATGATGATAAAACAGGTAATGAAAAGTACAGATGCTATCACCTGAAGAAGCAGATATGTTCTGTGAAAGTGCTCAATACTTGTGCTATTTGTTGGAATAAAGGACGTTCTTTTAGCTTGCTGCATTTGGTCATTATTTTTGGACATTTTACTGCACTGGATTGACCAACCAACTTGGTACTTGTTTTTACTTCTTTCATATACTGTGTGGTTTACAAGTTGGTATGCAACGAGCACAAGCTGCAACACCTTTGAGCAAGATGGCTCATACATCGTTACAAATACAACAAATGATGGAGGTGTTAGATAACCCTCTGCTAAAAGACTTAGAAACTACAGTGGAGGACATCGAAAAAGAAGTGATATCATCACTTGAAATCAAGGAATATAAAAGTAAGCTTCTTAATTTTGAAAAGCTATTTCAAAATTTTAGAAAGTTACAGTGGCAGAGATTGTCACTTAATGCATACCTTAAGCTCAATATTGCCCCAAGAGGTCTTCGTATATTGAAAATGCCAACATATGGCAATTTATATACAGACCTACTACATCAATGGCAAAAATTAAACTTGAATCTTTCTATGCAGTATATGAAACTTATGAATGAGTTTTTTGAGCCAAAGGAGCAGCAGCTAAAGGAAGATATCATTACTTTATATACTGACCTCTCTGAACTAAGGGAAAACGCCATATTCTCATCTTTGTTAACTGACACGCTAGATAAATCAGTTAAATTTGAAGCCATGCTTGTGCAACAGAAGAAACGTAAACTAAAATGTGATTTAAATGATTTTAAAGCATGCAATGTGTTCTTCTGGCCGAGAAAGCAGACTCAAAATGATCGTGAGAAGAACCGAGAGACATCAGCCAGTCAAAATCCATTGAATGAAGCAAGAGACATCATGACTAGAGTGCAGAAAAGAGAGAAAGGAACTGAGCATGCTTGTAACAAAATGGAGACTACAATGAATATGGTATTAGCATCTGGTGAGCATACAGCAGTTGATGCTAATCGAGTATCTGCTTAGTATCCTGTAGATACAACCATGCCATCCAATTTGAATGCTTCTAATTTTTTGTTACACAAAGAAGAGCCATTTCTGCTACCACCAAAGCACAAACATACATACAGGCAACGAGAACAGAAGGGAAGCAACCAGATCAGTTAGAATATTTTCAAGCAGGTGTCAATAATGAAAACATTGTTTTTAATATATCACAATGTCAGCTAACTGAAAGTGAAATAGCGGTGTGAAACCGAGGCTTTTTTGTACCTGCAACTAGTATGGATATTTCAAAAATGCTTACAGATTTTAAACTGTTTACATGTAAATTGCATTTAAATGTGTTTTTTTCCTCTATGCAAGTGAAAGAATCTAATGTTATAAGTAGCAAGCATTATAGGAGTAGCACCTTTGTACCCCCACAAAACCCAGTTATTAGTATGTTTGAAAAAATGGTTGAAAAGGATATATATATATATTTATTTATATACACTTTTCCATCTGAAACATAAAAAATGCTTCTATAACTTGAATGAAATGGAATATCGAGCTATAGACTCTTTACAACAAAATGACCAAATTATTATAAAGCCAGCTGACAAGGGAGGGGATATAGTTGTACATGAAAAAGATTACTATGAAAATACAATGCTAGCTATGTTAAACACTAATGACTATGCATCCATAAGAAGAACTGATGTCAGATATATCCAACAGATAGCTGCTAATAAACTAGAGGAACTATATGAAAATAACTTGCTTACCGAACAACAGTACATATATTTATATATAGAGAAACCAGTGATTCCAATTATTTCTGAAGTCCCAAAAATTCACAAAGATATGTTAAGGCTACCATTGCACCCAATAGTTTCATCAAGGGGCTGGGCAACAGAAGCGATATCTAAATATTTAGAATCAGAACTGAAATGTGCATTAAATACATCTGTTACCATTATCAAGGATAGCACAGTTTCTAAAGGAATTATTTGAATGGAATGAAAATAATTTGACAGCTACTTGCTACCTGGTTGCACTTGATGTTAATTTCTTGGTGGTGCTGCGGTAGCGTTGTCGCCTCACAGCAAGACGTTGTCCCGTTCGATTCTCAGCTAGAGCATCTACTGTGGAGACATGCATGAATGGGCGTACCTTTGCTGAAGGTTGTGCATTAGAGCTGGCAACTCAGCATGTAAAAATCAATTGCCAATCATTAGCGGACCGGAGTTCCGCTGTGGCGACCCCTAACCAGGAAAAGCCGAAAGACACAACAACAACTTGCATTCCCAATGACTTAGGAATAGAGATGATTAGGAAATATATAGATGTTCATATTGAATTGAAACATCTAAAAATTAGATTTAATATGTGACTTATTACAACTAATATTAGAACACAATATGTTCATGTCTGGAAATAGATACTATAAACAAATGTCAGGAGTAGCTATGGGGGGGTCTATATTACAAGCCTGAAACACAGGTACATCAAAGCTATGTACATCAACACATAAAGATCGATGTACATAAACATTGAAACACGTAAATGGTGAAAATGACAACACCAAATGTATTTGGTAAGCCAGCAGTGTGATCGTGGGGATAAGGAACTATATCCTTTTCCCCACTGTAGTGCGGTCTCGGAGTTGGTATATTTAAGTAGGGAGGTGTGGGGGGTGCAGGGGGGGGTTGTCCCCCTGCAAATGTGGATTAATTTAAGTTTTTAATTTTACTGTGAACGTAGCTGTGAGGCGCTCTTTGCTGACGTCACATGTTCGGCGTTGTGACTTTCGCTGTTTACGTGATTTGATGTTATGTACATCAACCTTTGTGTGTCGATGTACATAGCTTCGCTGTTCCAGTGTTTCAGGCTTTTAATATAGATCCGCTATGGGAACATCGGTAGCTAATAGTTATGCAAATATAGTCATGAGTATGTGGGAAAAGGACAACATTATGGATGCAACCACTAAATACATCAATAAGAATCTTTCATTCTACAAGCATTTTGTGGATGACATTTTTCTCATTTGGGCTGGTCCATTGTGTCAATTAAATGAATTTATAGAAGAAATACAGAGCAGCACCACATTTTTAACATTTAAAACAAGTTGACTATAAAGCCGTAGATTTCCTTGACATTCTAATAGAAAAGAGCAATGGAGGTAGACTAGAAACCTCCCTATATTATGATCAAAATACTAGAAATATAAGGCACATTATATACAAAGATTGGCCCAAGTTGTCTCTGATACCAGAAATGAACAGCATAGGTGCAAATTCCACTTTTATATATAGGAAATACAACACTAAAAAACAAATTATTTATTTATGTATTTATTTTACATTTGTTGACCGGGCTAGTCTAACTGGAGATATTTCCATTTTCAGTAGAGGCCCGGGGAGAAAAGCTCCACAGAGAATACAATTAAGGCAAGCATACTAGAGTTTAAAGAAAGTTTTTAAAGACAGAAACTAACAACTCTACAGTTACTCATTATTACTAGTGAGCTTAATACTGACTCACATAGTGACAGTCACAAAAAAAATACTTATATAAATTATACTATACTAAGACTGATAAAGATAACTAAAAAATAAATCAATACTACTACACACAGTTAAACTCAAAGACATCATATTAAGTTATAAAATACTTAGAGAGATAATAATAAGATAGTAAGTGTGAGAAAGAGAGCTAAGAATATGAGTAATAAGAAGAGGTAGGTTGAAGGAAGGACAGCAAGTAAGATAGTTAGCAAGCAAAGAGAGCTAGAAGCCAGTCTATAAGCAAGGAATAATAGGAAAACAAGTGGCAGAAGAGGAGGAAAGCTAGTTGGATAGTAGAAAAGTTTAACGTAGGAGATAGTAATGAAGTAGAGTCTAAGTAGTGAAGGATTAATCAGGTTTACTACATGTGCACAGCCAGTGGTTTTGGAAGTGAAGTTTAATGTTTAGTTTGAAAAGAGGTAATGATGCAATGGTTGTTATGTTACTAAGAAGTATGTTACAAAGAACAACAAAGCAGTAGTTCACTTAAGAAGAAATATGTAAGAACATATAGATGTGGGAAGTGTGCATGCTGTAAACATATATATATATATATATATATATATATATATATATATACTAGTAAACCCAGCCACTGGGGATGCACAAGCCAGTGCATTTCTTTGTGCCGGTCCCAAGCCCCGAATAAATGGGGAGGGTTGCGTCAGGAAGGGCATCCGGCATAAAAATTCTTCCACATCACTTATGACACAAAAATTTCATATTTCCATACCGGATCGGTCGAGGCCTGGGTTAACAATGACCGCCACCAGTACTGTTAGCCAACAGGGTGCTGGCAGAAATTGGGCTACTGTTGGCCGATGGAGAAGAGGAGGGTGAAGGCATGCCCGAAGGCAGGAAGAGAGGAGGAATGTTAGGAGTGTAACAGTGAGGGTAGGAACTTTGAATGTTGGCAGTATGACTGGTATAGGAAGAGAGCTAGCTGATATGATGGAGAGAAGGAAGGTTGATATATTGTGCGTGCAAGAGACCAGATGGAAGGAAAGTAAGGCCAGGTGTTTAGGAAATGGGTTCAAATTGCTCTATTATGGTGTGGATGGCAGGAGAAATGGAGTAGGGGTTATACTAAAGGAACAATATGCCAAGAGTGTTTTAGACATGAAGAGAGTGTCTGACAGAGTGATGTTTATGAAGCTCGCAATTTATGGTGTAATGATGAATGTTGTTAGTGCATATGCTCCACAAGTTGGGTGTGCGATAGATGAGAAAGAGAAATTTTGGAGTGAGTTGGATGAAGTTGTGGTGAGTGTACCCAAGGGTGAGAGACTAGTGATTGGAGCAGACTTTAATGGGCATGTTGGTGAAGTGAACAGAGGGGATGAGGAAGTGATGGGTAGGTATGGTGTTAAGGAGAGGAATGCAGAAGGTCAGATGATTGTGGATTTTGCGAAAAGGATGGACATGGCTGTGGTGAATACGTATTTTAAAAAGAGG
Source organism: Protopterus annectens (assembly GCF_019279795.1). Taxonomy (NCBI): domain Eukaryota; kingdom Metazoa; phylum Chordata; order Ceratodontiformes; family Protopteridae; genus Protopterus; species Protopterus annectens. The sequence continues at coordinate 845,849,544 of NC_056730.1, read as the reverse complement.
GAGGAGCATAGGGTGACGTACAAGAGTGGAGGAAGATGCACACAGGTGGATTATATCCAATGTAGGAGGGCCAGTCTGAAGGAGATTGGAGACTGTAAAGTGGTGGCAGGGGAAAGTGTAGTTAAGCAGCATAGAATGGTGGTCTGTAGGATGACGTTGGTGATCAAGAAGAGGAGGAGGAGGTGTGAAAGCAGTGCCAAGGATTAAATGGTGGAAGTTAAAAAGGGTGATTGTGAAGTGGAGTTTAGGGAAGAGTTAAGACAGGTACTGGGTGGCAGTGGAGTTACCGAATAGCTGGGTAACTACAGCAGAACTAGTAAGGGAGACTGCTAGAAAGGTGCTTGGTGTGACATCTGGACAGAGGAAGGAGGACAAGGAGACCTGGTGGTGGAATGAGGAAGTACAGGAGAATATACAGAGGAAGAGGCTGGCGAAGAAGAAGTGGGATTGTCAAAGAGATGAAGAAAGTAGACATGAGTATAAGGAGATGAGGCGCATGGCAAAGAGAGAGGTGGTGAAAGCTAAGGATAAGGCATATGGAGAGTTGTATGAGAGACTGGACACTAAAGATGGAGAAAAGGACCTGTACCGATTGGCTAGACAGAGGGACAGAGCTGGGAAAGATGTGCAGCAAGTAAGGGTGATAAAGGATAGTGAGGGAAAGGTACTCACAAGAGAGGAGAGTGTGTTGAGTAGATGGAAAGAGTATTTTGAGAGGCTGATGAATGAGGAGAATGAGAGAGAGAGAAGGTTGGATGATGTGGGGATAGTGAATCAGGAAGTGAAACAGATTAGCAAGGAGGAAGTAAGGACAGCTATGAAGAGGATGAAGAATGGAAAGGCTGTTGGCCCAGATGACATACCAATGGAAGCATGGAGGTGCTTAGGAGAAATGGCAGTGGAATTTTTAACTAGATTGTTTAATGAAATTTTGGAAAGTCAGAGGATGCCTGAGGAGTGGAGAAAAAGTGTTTTGCTACCTATCTTTAAGAATAAGGGTGATGTGCAGAGCTGCAGTAACTACAGAGGAATAAAATTGATCAGTCACAGCTTGAAGTTATGGGAAAGAGTAGTAGAAGCTAGGTTAAGAAGGGAGGTGATGATTAGTGATCAGCAGTATGGTTTCATGCCAGGAAAGAGCACTACAGATGCAATGTTTGCTCTGAGAGTGTTATTGAAGAAATACAGAGAAGGTCAGAAGGAGTTGCATTGTGTCTTTGTAGACTTGGAGAAAGCATATGACAGAGTGCCTAGAGAAGAGTTGTGGTATTGTATGAGGAAGTCAGGAGTGGCAGAGAAATATGTAAGAGTGGTACAGGATATGTACGAGGGTAGTGTGATAGTGGTGAGGACTGCAGTGGGAGTGACAGATCCGTTTAAGGTGGAGGTGGGATTACATCAAGGATCAGCTCTGAGTCCTTTCTTATTTGCAGTGGTGATGGACAGGTTGACAGATGAGATCAGACAGGAGGCCCCGTGGACTATGATGTTTGCAGATGACATTGTGCTCTGTAGTGAGAGTAGGAATCAGGTTGAGGAGACTCTGGAGAGGTGGAGATATGCTCTAGAGAGCAGAGGAATGAAGGTCAGCAGGGCTAAGACAGAATATATGTGTGTAAATGAGAGGGAGGGTAGAGGAATGGTGAGGATGCAGGGAGTAGAGTTGGTAAAGGTGGACGAGTTTAAGTACTTGAGATCAACAGTTCAGAGTAATGGTGAATGTGGAAGAGAGGTGAAGAAGAGAGTACAGGCAGGGTAGAATGGGTGGAGAAGAGTGTCAGGAGTGATTTGTGACATACGGGTACCAGTAAGAGTGAAAGGGAAAGTCTACAAGAGGGTAGTGAGACCAGCTATGTTATATGGGTTGGAGACAGTGGCATTGACAAAAAGGCAGGAGTCAGAGCTGGATGTGGCAGAGTTAAAGATGTTAAGATTTGCACTCGGTGGGACTAGGATGGATAGGATTAGGAATCAGTATATTAGAGGGTCAGCTCATGTTGGACAGTTTGGAGACAAAGCAAGAGAGACGAGATTGCATTGGTTTGGACATGTGCTGAGGAGGGATGATGGGTATATTGGGAAAAAGATGCTAAGGATGGAGCTGCCAGGTAAGAGGAAAGAGGAAGGCCTAAGATAAGGTTTATGGACCTGGTGAGACAGGACATGCAGGCGGTTGGTGTGACAGAGCAAGATGCAGAGGATAGGAAGAAATGGAAAGAGATGATCCGCTGTGGCGACCCCTAATGGGAAAAGCCGAAAGATGATGATGGTGATCTATACTAGTAAGAGTTGTATTTAGTTATTTTATTTATTTATTTATTTATTGCATTTGTTGACCGAGAAAGTCCACTAGGCCTAAGAAGAGCCCATTTTCAGTGGAGGCCCGGGGAGAAAAGCTCCACAATATACATAGCAAAGCAAAATTGTATACAATAGACAATAAAATACTAATGAACAACGCTGATACATAGAAAATATTTACAAAGCAATTGTCAGCAGTATATGTGTAACAGATTATGCACATCAACTATTAGCATATTAACTTCTAATATAGATCTTATAGATTCCTCGAGACAGATATAATTTTTTTATTAAAGGCTATGGAAACTGCAACACTAGCAACATTATTTGTATATCAAGATGTGTGCACAGTGTTCTATATAGGAAAACCAAACTAAAAGTTTAAACAGCGTATAAGCAGTCATATGTCTGAAATAAGGAGACAGGTTATTACTTGACTCTCTGTTTAAACATATATTGAATACAAATGAGCAGCATGTACTTAAATTTTTAATTTTAGAAAATATTTCTTTAACAAAAAGAGGTGGGACATCAAGACCTACACTGAAAGAAAGGAAAATAAGTGGATATTGCATTTTAATGCATGTCCCCCCCCCCCCAGGTCTCAATGAAATATTTTCTCTTAAGCCTGAATTAAATCACTTACATAATTGTATTAAGTGAACATACTAAACATTTTATTAGTATCTTAATGTGTTTTGTTTCTGTTTTTATGTTTATGTCTATATGAGTATGCATATTTGAAGCCTATAAAGAAATACAACTTTAAAAGTTAATCATTTTAACCAGATGATTATTCAATTAGTGTATTAACTAGTAAGTATAAAAACAGCTAGGTGAAAAGTACAGATGCTATCACCTGAAGAAGTAGATACGTTCTGTGAAAGTACTCGGTATTTGTGGTATTTGTTTGAATAAAGGAAGTTATTTTAGCTTGCTGCATTTGGTCATCATTTTTAGACATTTTACTGCATTGGATTGACCAGCCAACTTGGTACTTGTTTATACTTCTTTCATTTAGAAGATGAAACAGTTTATTAAAGAAGTGATATTGAACAGTATAATGATGCATTATTGGGATATAAAATATTGATGGAGAAAGGCTACAGGTTAGGTTATCTGACTAAGGAAGATGTTGATAGAAAGGGTAATGTAGTTGGTTGCAGTATTGCAACCTTTTATTGCCTACCTAAAGCGCATGCAAATCTACTGAATCCTCCTGGTCAATCAATTATATTGGCATGAAAATATTTTGTACATAATCTAGATCTCCTATTACATCAGATCTTTTCCCCTTTGTGTCTAAACTTTCCTCATATATTAAAGACACTCTTGATTTTTTTAAACAAAATTTCTATGTGAAAAAAAGACATGTACTGGGTCACTTTAGATGTCAGAAGTTTTTATACAAATATTAAAAATGAATATGGTATACAAGCATTATACCATTTCTTGGGAGATAGTCCTGTTTTAAATTACATTACTGAATTGATGCATTTTTGTTTTCTAAATGATTGTTTTGTATTTGATAACATTATTTATCACCAACTTCAAGGCACAGCTATGGGGGAACCTTTTGCCCTAATATATGCAAATTTAATGATAGCTTTATTTTAAGTTGATTATTTGTATAAGCATGAGTTTATGAACAAACATGTTTTATGTTATTACAGATATATAGATGATTTAATATTTATTTGTCAAGGCTGTCAAAAATAAGTTGAAAATGTTTTTGATTTGCAAAATATATATATATAATTTATCTTTTGATGATTTACAGTATGGGTATGAAGTTGGGTTTTTTTTTTGGATTTGTGTTTAAAAGGTTTTGTAAATGGTGAAATAAGAACATCATTTCACAGAAATATTCTGGACGGATGCCAATATTTGCATGGGGGCAGCTGTCATCCTCCCCATTTAATTTCTTCATTGTCTTATGGAGAACTGTTACGCTTATATAGAATTTGTAATAACAAAACTGACTTTCTTAAAGAAGCCCGGAGGACACTATGTATGTTTATAAATAGAAGATATGATTGTGACTCAGTCAATAAAGCTTTATAAAAAGTTATGGGAGATTGCAATAAACAGAAGAAATGTAGTAAACATTATGGGGATAGAAATAGAGCAGTGAATAGTGAAAAAAAAAAAAAGAAAATACATATTTTATTACAACTTATAATATTTTAAGTGAGAAAATAAGTAGACTTATTAAAGTATTATTTGATATTTTTGATTAGAGATGGCTAATTATGTAAAATATGGCAAGTTCTTTTTACTTCTTATAGGCGTGGGCGAAACTTAAAGGACATATTAGTCCACAGCAATTTTGTGTCTCCTGGTATTACTATTACTAGACATCTATCTACATTGGGTACTTTTTCCTGTAGTAACTGTAGTACTTGTAAGGTTGTGGTGCATTCTTTTACAAAAATTAACAATATGAAATTTTATCCAGTAGATATTTTTTCACATAGTACTGAAGGTATTATATATGCCATCAGGTAGCCTTGTAATTTATTTTACATTGGGGAAGGTAAAAAGATGTTTAGAATATGATTTCAAGAGCATATCAGGGACATCAAGAAACAAAAGATGCAAAGTTCTGTAGCTGTTCATTTTGAAGTACAACATGATAGTGATTTTTTGCTGCTACAAGGTATGGTTCTTGAACAAGTTTATGTTAGAGTTGGGGAAAATTCCACATTGAAAGACAAATTACTTTATAAGGAATCTGTTTTTATTTTAAAATGTTTTACTTTAATACCTTTGGGCTTGAATTGTGAACTGAATTGGAAATATTTAATTTGATGGTTTATTGGATAATTGACTAATCGCTGGTTTGATGATTTTATATATTGTGCTTTTTTACTTTGTTATTCATTGAAGGCTGAGAAGCTGAGGCACTAGAGATATTAATAAATGTTATATTGTTTGGGTCAGCATCCTGTTGTTTTTACTTTTATTTAGATTTTTTCTGTTGTAGCTATTGATAAGGAAACATCTCAGACAGGGTGGAAAAAGGATAAGCCAACATAATGAGGAAATCAAATATGTTACAACACTTTTAAAGCCAAATAAATTCAGACAAGAGTATAGAATCTCATACATAATATTAAAATACTGAGAGATACTAATTACCTTAAGTTTAATAAGGTATCGCCTTTTACAAACAGATCCCTAAAGTATAGATTGCCTTTAGGTGCAGAAAGCCACTTTCAAATCCAGCATGTCTAGGGTTAATGCATGCCATAGTGCCAGGAGGAGCAAACTGCCATTCAAGGGATTTGGATGAAGTAGAGTAGAACCATTGTAAAGGTCGAATATTTCCTATGACCGTTTAATTATTCAGATCTTTCTTGTAAGTCTTTAAAAAAAAGAGCTGCCATACAGCTTCTTGTACAGTATTACATTTTGTAATTTACACTTATGCAAATATCACACTACTTGAATGCAGCTGGTCTTCTAAAAAACAAACTGACACATAGTTTAATGAATAAGCAAAGGGAATAAATGGTAAAATTAGAGTGATGATCATATTTGAAACTGGAAAAGATGCTTGGAACTGTAAAAGGTATTGTGGGCAGAATTGTGGAAGTAGGCCAATGATGATTCTTTAATCTAGTTAGACTGAGTGGCACCTTCATTCGATTGACTGAAACTTCATTTAGTGATTGGCCATTCTTCTGCTCTGGCTTGCATTAATTTACCCAAACTCTATCTCACTATTTTGATGTGTAAAAGTTCTATAAATGCCTTTTAAAAGTTGAATCTAAAAAGTTTTTATCCGTACCAGGAAGATCACACAGTCAAGCTTGTTATCATGAAGAGAAGCACCTGGTTCCATTCATTTTATTGTATTTTAGTTTACTCTTCAGTATATATCAGTTTGTAGTTTCTAGCATGCATGCTTAATAGTGTAACTTGCTGTTGTATATGTTTAAATAGGTGATAGCTGAAGCTGTAACTGGCACCATTCAAAAAGATCTGAAATGAACTGACAACACTAAAAGTCTTTGTAAAGACTCAGAAAAAGGGTTAAATATAAACCTAAGTGTTTATTAAGATTAAAACCCAGATGAAATAGAGTCTTTATAAAGATTACCATAGAAAGAAGAGATCCGGAAAGGAGACTAGGAAGTGTAAGTTTCAATGCAAAAAAAGGTGAAAGAAATCTTTTTAAAGACTTAAACTCAGAGCCATTGGTGATTTGGTTTTCCCAGTGACCACCTGTTTTATCGGGGATGGTGTTGTATGGATGGTGTGTGCAACTGTATTTTCAGTGAGCTGGAAGGGGAAGAGCCTAGAAAAGGGAGTAGTAGAGATAACACCTTGACAAGAAAAATGAGGAAGAAGTGGTTTGTAAGGAGGGAAGGAGGAGAGCAAGTCAGGTTATTACCCCTGCTGAACCTTTGCTAAATATTGAAGAAGAGGCCTATGAAGGAGTGCTAGCCTGCAGTGAAGTACAAGTTGTAATACTGAAAGAAGAGAATCAAGTAATTGTAGAGCCAATCAAAGGTCCAGGCAAAAGTGCAAACAGCTGAGAAGAGTGGATGCAGGGAAGTGGGGCAGGAGGCCGGACTGTCACCAAAATGTAGAAGAGATATCAGGGAGAGAAGCCAGAGTCTATAACAGCCACTGGTCCCCATACAATGAATGTGCCTAGTCATCCCAGTATAGAAGAGAAGAATGCCTGCATGAAGATGGCATATATGTGTGGGATAGGGGGTGGGTGGTAAAGAAACCCTGACAGGAGTAGCAGACCATAGATGACCAAAATAAAGATATTGAAACATTTGAAGGATTTTAAAAACATTTCTGGAAATATCATGATGGTAATTTGACTCTTTGAAATACTTTCTTATGAGATAGGTGTTTATGTCTGTCAGGTATACTATGCAATATCTGTCAAAATTGTTAGATAGAAGGGAAGTAATGTATATTTTACAATTTGTTACCAGGGCACCAGAAGGGTTTAATAATGAAACTCCCTTTAAATCTTTGTTATATGTTAATTGATTCTGGTGGGTGGTTTCATGGTCTATTTAAAGTTTTAAGTTTAATGTGCTTGATGTCTTTGAAGAGTTTGTTAGCTCAAGGCTATAATCAACAAAGCCTTTTTAACTTCCTCTGCTATTGTTTTTTTTTTCATAGATGGTCTAAGCCTGCATATATTCTTAGGAATCATAGGGATGGAAAAGTAGACCAGGACCAGTGATAGAGGCAATTACAAACAAGTACCATAAACATGAGCAGTTGGAAGTTTACATCTGAACATGGTGACATTTTTGGACTGTGTGGTAAATAAAGGAGGTGACAAAGTGAGTTAAATGGATGAAATATGGATATGAAAGAATCTGGAGGAAGGAGTAAGATAAATGTAGGATATAAGAGTAAAGATGAAAGAAGCAGAGAGTGTGGAAAGCCAGATAGACTTCCAATACCATTCTGTAAGAGTAGTGGATGAAATTGGGGAGTTCAGCATAGTTTATAACACATGTGAATAAGATAGAGATGCCTGTGATAAGAAACATTATGCTAGCAGTATTACTGTAGGATGACTAAGAAATAGTAGAAACAGGAGCTTATAAACCAAACTTATCAATAAACATGGATGTCAAGATTATGTTAAAGATTCTTGTGAGTGATGTCGAGTGAGGCACTATCACTATCAGAACATGTTCAAGGATGGAGGTGTAAAGTGAAGGCAATCTATGGGCAGCTGGTGCTCAGCTATAACATTTACAGAAAGTGTGTATATGTCTGGTGTAGACCAATGAGAAATCTATTGTTTGACTTAAAGATGGTGTTTGACTCAGTTAAGCGGGATTTATTATTGAAGGTCATGAGGGGGCAGCTTTAGGGAAAGGATCAGCGGTTACACTGAGGCAATTTATTACAATGAGATGGAAGCTAGAATACGGTGGTAAGAAAAAGAATAAGAAAATCATGAGAAAAGACTGCTGGGACTCTATGAACTGTTTCTATAAGTTATGAAAGTCTTGGTGTGGAGGTTAAGAGGGGAAAGGGAGGTGATGGAGAGAAAAAGTGGGTCCTTTCTATGCTCATACACAGTTCCACACTTCTGGCTATGAAGGTGACTGAGGTCATGGAAAGGACTATAATGCAGTTGTATCAGTGCAAGAAGAGTTACATTTAAAGTGTAATGTCAAAAGGATGGCATTAGACTGGAGGATAATCCACAACAACAAGGATGTAAAGGGGATGAAAATAAAGAGGAAATTAAGCATTTAGAACTTGATATATGGAGGAGGGGTTGAAAAACTATGGAAGAAAAATATAAGGGGCTGACAACAAAAGTAGAAAGGATGCTTAAGGAAAAACGACTGGGGTATATAATGACACATAC
>NC_056730.1:845775166-845840373 GCF_019279795.1 Protopterus annectens | reverse complement strand
TGAAACCATTTTTTAGCATCTACTCCAGTAGCTGCATTTTCAAGAGTTAATGATGCCTGTAAGGAGTGCACTTCTGTTTAAGGCTTTCAGCATTGACAAGTGCTATCCTTTCATAGTTTTGATTTGATATGTAGATAAATTGAGGGGGTCTATATTACAACATCGAAGTGCTAAAACATTGGATGTTCTAATATCATCCCCTATTCAGCGAATGCTTGAAATAGAGAAGCTGCAGAACACCAAATATTTTCCTAGGGAAAGTATTCGCTGGGCCATTTCTGCAGCTTTGCTATTTCCTCGACTGTGGTGCGAAGGTGACAGACCAGGTTAAGTTAAGTGTGTGAATGGACCGAGGTAAGGTGAGTGTGTGATAGTTAGGGACCTTAGGGTTAGGGACCGGATAAGGTGAGTGTGCGATAGTTAAGGGCCTTAGGGTTAGGGAGCGGGTAAGGTGAGTGTGCGGTAGTTAGGGACCTTAAGGTTATTTTGGAATTTTGATAATGTGATATAGACCCAATCTGAGGCACTATGGAGGAGGAAAAGGTCCTCGCCCGTAAGCAGGAGCCATGAGAAGAAAGGAGTAAAACATCCCTAATAAAGCACAGACGGTTGTTGATCATCTCCTCGCAGGTTGATACATAGTGAATCCCCCTAGAATGACACCAGTGGTTAAGCCAATAATTAAATTTAGTTCATAGGTTCATAGGTTCATAGGTTCATACTAGGCTATCTGCCCGAGGGCATTTACAAGCCTAGCCCATAGTTTTGTGGCTTACGCCACCCCTTTAGTATGGGGAACTATACCCATTATTTTGCTGTGCCTCTGTTGAGCAGTGACACTGAGGTAATCCCTGGGGTATATCTGCGATCTCCCATCCATTGGTCAAGATTTCTCTTGAACAAGGCCAGCGAGGTGCTCTGCCTCACATATACCGGGATTTTATTCCACAGCATGGGGAGTCTTTGGGTGATGAATCTATCCCTCCAGCACGTCCTATTAATAGCCGTGTCGAGGTTTAAGTCTCCCGCCCTTGTGGCTCTGACGGATCTAGATTTTTGAGGTGAAGCATATTCATCAAATCTGGGTTTGACATGGCCTTGTATGTTAGGCAAAGGTCACCTCTGAGCAAGCGTGCGACTGAATAGAGCTGGAGTTCTTTCAGTCGGGCAGCATAGGACAGATGTTTGAGACCCTTTATCCTTTTGGTGAGGAACTTTTGTGGCCTCTCCAGCTGCTGCAAGTGTCGGGTCAGATACATTCCGAATGGGGCATTGTACTCAATCATTGGTCTGATGAGTGATGAGTATAGGGAGACTATGACCTCCCTTGATCTAGATGAGAATCCCTTCATGATAAGGTGGGCAATGTAGAAGGTCTTCCTAACTACTTTAGCTACATGGGTGTCGAATGACAGACTACTATCAACCTGGGTCCCCAGGTCCCTGATAACTTCTTCTGTGCTCAGTGGATTGCCACCTATTTGGTAGCTAGGGGTAACCTTGTTTTTCCCGAAGGGTATGACTATGCATTTTTGGCATTTAACTTTAGGCCATGGCTCTGGCACCAGTTATCCGTTTCTGTGAGACCCTTCTGAAGGATATCTGTGTCAGATGTGTTTTCTACTATGGCCCCAGTTTGCAGTCATCTGCAAACTTTGTCAGCCATAACCCTCCTGTGTTTGCTTGTACTTGGAAAAGTAGATGCCAAACAAGAGTGGGCCCAGGACTGAGCCCTGTGGTACACCACTTGTGACAGGCTTTGAGTCTGACATGGCGCCAGCAACTCTGACCCTGTGGGTTCTGTCACTCAGCCAGTTTGCAACCCATCTTGTGATGTATGGGTTAACATTTAAGCTGATGAGTTTTTCAATGATACCCGAGTGGGGTATTGTATCAAAGGCCTTAGCCAGATCGAGGTAGGCTGTATGGACTGCCTTTCCCTCATCAATGGCTTTGGTGACTGTTTGAAAAAGTCAACCAAGTTTAGAAGGCATGATCTGCCTTTGACAAAGCCAAACTGGGATGGATCCAAAGTCTGCAAATTCCCTATGTCTTTATTTATGAGGTCCATTATGATCCTCTCCATGGCTTTGCAGATAAGGCTTGTCAAGCTAATGGGCCGGTAATTTCCAGGGTCGGTGGAGGCACCGCCTTTGTGAAGTGGGACCACAGTTGCAGTGCGCCACTCCTGGGTGCGTATCCAGAGGTAAGACTATGATTAAACAGCTGTCCTAGCTGTGGGTTTAATTCCTCGTTGAGTTTCTGGAGCACACAGCCGGGGACACCATCAGGTCCCATGGATGCTGTGTTTTTTGCTTTGGAGAGAGCAGTTCTCACTTGGGCGTTGGAGCTGTTTGGGGGGCTGCAATCGCTTGGTATAGATATCTCTCCTTTTGGGCGGGAGGCGGGGGAGAAGTTTGCACTGAACCTGTCAGCCAGTATGTTGGCAATGTCTGTAGGATCAGTAATCTTCACATCATTTTGAACTAGTTCTGAGCATATCTGGGAGTTTCCTCCCAGGTTTCTAACATAGCTAAAGAAGGCCTTATGATTGTCTTTTGAGTCTTTAGCTATTTTTCTCTCAAAATTTGCTTTGGATGATTTTATGAGAGCTCTTAGTTTTTTACTTATAGTGATCAAGGGTGTCTTACCTTTTAAGGATTTTGCTCTATCTTGTAGTAGCTTCCTCCTTTTGTTGTAGAGTTTGTTTATGGCTGGGGTCCACCAGACTGGCGCTTGCCTTTGGTACAAAGAGTCTTTGTTTTGCTTGGGATTGCCTTATCCATGCAGTCCTGCAGGTGCTGGTAGAAGGCATTTGTAAGTGATTCAGCGGCTTGAGTACTGTTTTCCGCGGCTCGGGGCCTTAAAGGAGACCACACTAGTCTTTAGAAGTGTGAAGTCGGCTTTGAGAAGTTCTTTACTGTGGTCTTTTTATTTCAGGTGGGGGTGGGATGAGGACCTCCAGCGAGATTAGTTTGTGATCTGATCTCACCAGTGAGGGGTATACTTCCGGTGTTGAACATTGTGCTCCCATGTTCGTGATGATGAGATCAAGTATGTTTTCTCCTCTTGTGGGGATGGTGACTAGTTGTTCCATGGCATTTGAGTTTATGAATTCCAGGAACTTTTGGGCTAGGGTGTTTGGGCTTGAGTAGTGTTCCCAGTCTATATTAGGGTAATTGAAGTCACCTAGTATGATGGTGTTTGGTGATACATTTATCCCCTCTAGTGTTTTCAGGAAGGCCATGTGAGGTTCCTGAGTTTGTGAGGGTGGCCTGTAACATGCTACAATTTGCAGAGCAGTCTTGCCTATGGTTAATTGCACCTGGATGGTCTCCGATGCATCGTGCGTTGCCACCAGTCTTGAGGTGTGGGTGTCTTTGATGAATATGGATACCCCCCCTCCTTTCTTGGTATTGTCCGGATTTTGGGGCCGGAACGCATGATAAGAGGTAAAACCTGATAGTGCTGGGGTGCTCTCAGGAGCCTTGAACCAGGTTTCTGTCACTGCACAGACATCGATGTTCTCCATACTGAGAAGGGCCTCGAGTGCGTGCATTTTGAGATTTAGACTTCTGGCATTGAGCAGCATTACCCTTAGTTTTTTTCCTTTTTTGTGTTCTAGGGTGGTAGGTTTAGAATTTGAGCCTTGCCTAAAAAAGGCACTATGGGGGTGGCAAGAGCCTTTGCCAATATCCGGAATCCCAGGGGTGACAGGTGCAAGCCGTCCCTTGCGAAGCAGCGTGGCTTGTCCAGCATGTCATCCCAGGCAGACAGACATTGGATCCCCTTTGAATGACACCAGAGTTTAAGCCAATTGTTAAAGCTGATCATCTTATCTCTGTATTGTGGCATCATTCTTGGTGAAGGTAGGATACTGCTCAAGGTCAGGGTCATACCTGCCTGGGCTCAATCATTTTTTATCAGATCGAGCTTCCCGTTCTTTTGTATGAGATGTGCGTTAAGGGGTCTATAAGTGCATGTTGTTATAAGCTTTAACACGTTATCTGAGCAGCGCTTATCTGCCAGTAATATTTACAAATAAAGAGATATATTCAGAAAAGAAGCAGCTTTGAGAGTCCTAATTTCATTTTAACCACCTTTCTGTTTTGTAATGCTGTGAAGGATCTTTCCAGCACTATATTCTTTTGGTGAACATGATACTTCAACAGGGACACTGCTAGTATTTTTCCTGTAAGCCATGAATGTTTAGACTACTGAGGTTTTTCACAAAGGTTGCTTTAAATCCATGGAAGTATATTCCATAAAAGAGGAATTTCCTAAACTATGTGTGCATCTCACCAGTAGATCTTATTTATGTTTTGGCAGAAGTTAAAATCTCTTGTAAATTGCATATTTCCTTTTTAGTAAATTCCGTAGTGGTGCATTCCATTGCCTTGCAAATAAGGCTGTTGAGGATTTTAGGTCTATAGTTTCCTGGATCAGTACTGGATCTCCCTTTGTGGAGCAGGATGACTATCACTGTTCTCCATTCCTCTGGCATGAATTCAGTGGAAACACTGAGGCTAAATAGACTTAGGAAAACTTTGCCAGGCAGAGTCTGGTGCAGACAGGAAGACAACCTGGCACATTAGCAGGCCCCTGGAGTAAGGGACGGTCTTAAACTCACAAATACAACATGCAGAGTTTGATTCTGACCTCTGGCTATTGGCTAGGTTTATAATTTTTTTTTATTTCTCTTTTCTTGATTGAGATAGTCCTACTAGGCCAGTAGCATCTTTAAAGGGGAGACTTGAATAGTCTGCCGACTGATAATCTAATATTGGGAGTTGGTATAATGGTTAAGGTGTTTACCTCACAGACATAGAGTACAGGGTTTTATTTTCACCTTTGAAAAGGAAACTGGATAGGCTTAAAATGGCTCACAATGGCAGATAGCCTACTACTTACATATGATCCAATGAGTCTTTGGCCTTGGAGATAGCATCCAGGATCTGTTCAGAGGTGATCAGATGGAGTGGTGTGAGTGTGCTAATAAATTGAGGAAAGTTAGGGGGAGACAAGGGAGAAAATTTAGAGCTGAATTTGTCTGCTAACGTGTTGGCTATTTCCTCAGGAGATGAGTAAGTTTTGCTGTCATGTATTAGTTTTCAGTGTTGCTGGGCATTTTCTTTAAGGTTTCTGACATAGCTGAAGAAGGTTTTGTGGTTGTAGTTAGCATAAGTAACAACTCTCAATTCATATTTACTTTTGGAGGACTTACTTTTGTTTCTGAGCTCTTTGTTGCTCGTTTTGAGTTCATCTTTGTATGATGGTGTATTAAATTTGCTTTTACAGGCTGTGAATTTGTTCCTCTTATCACATTCTTTATTTATACTAGGGTTCCAGCTTAGGAGTTTATTTCTGAATTCGGCATTGTATTTATGTCTTACAGAGAAAGATGCCTCAATGTGTGTTTTGATGGTGACATAGAAATTATCTACAAATGTGTTAGCATGTGAGATGGTGTCATTGAGGTGAGAAGGGTGTTTACATTTAATTAGGTCATTAGATAGCTAGATTAAATTTTCCTTAGAGTAGACTCTAAATACTAAAGACTTTTGTGGAACGTCAGGCTTTCCTTCTTAGTGAGTGTTACCTAATAGCAGTCAGATTTGACCAGTGAAGTGAATAGATGTTGAGTACAGGGTGGTAGAATTTGCGTGAATCAGGTCCAATATTTTTGAACCACTAAATGCCTCTTGAAATAACTGGTCTAGAGAGGTAACATTAATGAAGTTCCAGACATCTTTCTGTGTAATTATTTGAGGTGTTGTAGGTTCCCAGTTAATGGAGGGTTAGCTGAAGCCTCTCAACAGAATAGTACTAGGCTGAATAGGAGTGATGTCAGTTTGTTTAGATATGATATATAGTTCTATTTAAAATGAAAAGGATATAGGGAAGTTCAAGGTTCTTGTCCCGGCTTAATAGTCTAGAGATTAGATGGTTTCGTAGGAATACAGATATGCCCCTCTAATAACACTGTCATTTTCCATGTAGAGTTTGAAAGACTGCCTGGCATTGAAACTCTGGCCTGTGGGAGTGCTAACACTATTCTGAAACCATTTTTTAGTAACTACACCAGTAGCTGCATTTTCAAGAGTTAATGATGCCTGTAAGGAGTGCACTTCTGTTTAAGGCTTTCAGCATTGACAAGTGCTATCCTTTCATAGTTTTTATTTTGATTTGATATGTAGATAAATTGAGGGGGTCTATATTACAACATCGAAGTGCTAAAACATTGGATGTTCTAATATCATCCCCTATTCAGCGAATGCTTGAAATAGAGAAGCTGCAGAACACCAAATATTTTCCTAGGGAAAGTATTCGCTGGGCCATTTCTGCAGCTTTGCTATTTCCTCGACTGTGGTGCGAAGGTGACAGACCAGGTTAAGTTAAGTGTGTGAATGGACTGAGGTAAGGTGAGTGTGTGATAGTTAGGGACCTTAGGGTTAGGGACCGGATAAGGTGAGTGTGCGATAGTTAAGGGCCTTAGGGTTAGGGAGCGGGTAAGGTGAGTGTGCGGTAGTTAGGGACCTTAAGGTTATTTTGGAATTTTGATAATGTGATATAGACCCAATCTGAGGCACTATGGAGGAGGAAAAGGTCCTGGCCCGTAAGCAGGAGCCATGAGAAGAAAGGAGTAAAACATCCCTAATAAAGCACAGACGGTTGTTGATCATCTCCTCTCAGGTTGATACATAGTGAATCCCCCTAGAATGACACCAGTGGTTAAGCCAATAATTAAATTTAGTTGTCTTTTATTTATATTGTGGCATCATTTTGGTAATGGCAGGGTACTGCTCAGTACTAGTTTCACAACAATTTCAGATACATATACTGATTGCCCCATCATGTCCCTCTTCATATGATCTACGGAGGTATGCCTCAAAACATTCAATCAGATATGCACAATGACCCTGCCATATGTGTACTTAGGGTGAAGGGACTTGAGGGTCTTAGTGAAACTGCAGCTACTGACCCCTGAGAGGCAGCTAACCATCACTCTGTCTTTGCTCAGCCTAGTGAGTGATGCATCTGTATATCAAAGTATGGAATAATTTATGCTTAAGACATTATGAGAACAACTGTCTCATCCTTGGTGCCTTAAGGACTTTGGTCTGCCACTTGACTGATCCTTTTTGTAGCTGTGTTTTCTGTAGTATATAGGTATGTTGTTTGCCTCTTAGTGTGACATTGAGTATCTGTATACAAAACATTCATCTAGAAAGACTTTGTAGTTTAGGCAGTGACTTTTTGAGTACCTTACCATAAAAAGCCTTACTTGTTTGTCTAGAACATGGTAGGGATGGTTGTGTGAGGGGGGGGGGGGTGCGAGAAATGACAGCATGCTGGGTATGGTCTACAGTCTAAGAAGAGAGGTTGGGCTCCAAGGTTAGTAGAAACTTACACATATGGAATAGTCTATAGGAAGAATCAAACAATTGTCCGAGAGCATGAAGCAGTGCTTGCATTGCCTCAGTGTTTTTCATGATATATAATAATTGATGCAGTAAGGAGTACTAATGAATTTTGATGATGTCTATTTGTAGGAAGGACCTGCATACTAGAACATTATATAAGCACATTTTTAAAAGAAATATAGAAAAGAGTTAAACCTTCTAGGTTGTACACAGTCCATTGAGCAGATGGAAAGATGAGAAGAAGGGCAACTCGACCTTTAGCAGTCAAAGGGGAGGAAATTCACAGTTTGATCTACCAGTGCTCACTAATGTAAATAGATGAGATGAGACAAGTAGGAACTTCCAAAGACAATTTATGATATAGAGGATTATGAGGTCACCGATCATAATATGCTTATTATGTATTTGAGACATGGATGCCAAGAAATTCCCCTTGAGAGGTGATTTTTATCCTTTTTTGCTTGTTTAATATGCTTGGCATGGTATAGCTATTTGCATAATTGTATGGGTCATGCCATGTGCTGTTGATTTTTATTTCTGCTTATGTTTATCACAGCATCAGGAAGAAACCAGGAACAATGTCAGGCGATGCCACAGCAGGAGGTCGCAACGGCTGTGTGGCAAGAACTAGCACAGACCACTGACAGAGTGGTGAGTTCTCTCTGTAAGTAACCCTAGGAGCTACCACAGCAGGTCCAGTGTACAAATTACCTGGCTGGGAAGACCATGCTACATATGAAATATATAGCCAATGTGAAAAAGTCCATCTGACAGATTTGTGGAGAGGAGGGTGGTTTGCTCAACATAGACTTTCAAAGGACTCTGAAAAAAGAACAGCCATCATCAATGCTGATCAGCATGTGCTTAGCTAAAGCATTTGGACTTAGGCTGGACACTAAAATATGTCCTAATTATGAGGTGAATAACCTTAATGGAAAAACATGACTTTTCCTAATGTCTTAGTCCTCAAGCCCACTGGAAGCCTGTGCTGAAGCTGATACCCATGGAATTTGTTTATGCAGTTCTGTTACGTAATGAGCTGCACGTGGTAGATTTCTACGTTCAGGTTTCTCTTAGGCAATCTTAGGTGCATCACCACTTCTGAAGAGGTACACTTTGTGACAGCTTTTTCCTGTTCCCAATATGGCTACATCACCTCCACCACAGCAGTGAATGGGTACATCATAAACCTGTGCTACAGGCAATTTCCAATGAGTTTTATGGTGGATTCTTATAGGCACGACACTGTTGTGGTGGACATCTACATCATTTCATTATTTTATACATATTTATCTTAGTCCCAATTGCCATCATTCCCGTACAGAACTGCACAACTTTCAACATCTGCACTGTGTGCAGCATTGTATGTTTTGGGTTTTGTCTCCTCTGGTGTACCTTAACTTTCATATGAAGGATTTGTTGCTGAGTTGCTGATTGGATACAAGTGCATTTCAAGCAGTCATTTAAGCATTTTAATATATTCAGACATTACTTTAGAGCTGCTTAAATGACTTCCCATATGACTGTGAGTTTAAATGTTAGTAACTGAAACAAGTTTTTTTCTTCACCTTCAGTGACCGCCTAGACTGCCAACTAATTTAGCTTCAGCTCTGCTTCAGAGTACTGCTGAAGCCAAAGAATATCCTACTGAGAACAGATTTCATGAGACCACTAATAACATTTGTTCCAAATTTAGACTTTGATTAATTTCAAGTGCTTTTGACTGGGTTTGAAATCTGTTCAGCTTGTCTATTGCCATCAAGAGATGCAATTCATGGTCAGTGTGTAGCTCACAAAAACGATGACTTGGCTTATTCACAGTGGTTTATTTTTGAAATATCACAAGGGAAACATTTTAAGCCCTGGTTTGAACTACAGAATGTCATGTAGCAACTAATTCTCTGGTTAGAAACGAAAATAAATAAACCAATAAGTAAAAAAATAAAGCATTCAGCTTAAACCAGTAATTACTGAGTTGATTATGTCTGTCACTTTGGCAAAGGTTTAAGGAACAGCTAGCAAAGAAAGCCTGATTTAAGAGTAATTCGACAAACAGACACAAAGATAGACAGGAATAAGGACACTGGTGTGGAAAAGAAATACCACTGACAGAACAGAAATTTTTTTAAATCATTATTGTGCATTTGTATAGTGGTGCTTTACTGTAGCGTATTAACCAAAATGAGTAACCATTGCAGCATCCCTGCAGTGTCATTATCCCTGGTAAGATCCGACCAGAAAGCAGTCACTTTCAAAGTCACCATTTCCCCCCTCCCAGCTAGGGTCAAACAAAAACTTCTCCAAAGCTGATTACAACTTCCTCAGGGAAGGTATAAACAGCTTCACAGCCCCCTCCCCCTCCATAGGAACTGGCACATATGTCCAAACTACACCAAGGTACTATATGAGCATTTATATAGCTGCATGGATTCAGGAATACCCAACAGGATGAAATCATTCTCCTTAAGGAATAGTAAACCTGTCTGGTGGACATCTGCAATAAATAAACTCTATAATAAAAGGAAAAAATTGCTGTCCAGGACCAAGAAGGAGCAGGTGCCTAATTGGAAGCCATCTCTCCTTAGCCTGAAGAAGCAAATAAGAGCACTAGTGAAATTCTCTAAAGCAAACTTTGAGTCCAAACTGGCCACATCTACTAAAGACAATCATAAGGCCTTCTTCACATATGTCTGCAATCTCAAGGGAAGCACCCACATTTTTTCAGGACTGGTGGTCAAGGACATCACATACACAAATGCTTTAGATATAGCCAACCTGCTGGCAGACAGGTTCAATGAAAACTTCACCCCTCTGCCCCCCCCCCCATCAGTAAAAGAGGACATACCCAGTACCTGACCCCCTTCCCTTATCTCTAGGGAGCAAGTCATCACTGACCTCTTCTTCTTCTTTTTTTGGCTTTTCCCAGTTAGGGGTCACCACAATGGATCACCTGTCCACTCATGATTGACAGTGGAGTTTTTAGAGTGTTGAGTTACCAACCTGGTGCCCAACCTTCCACGGAAGGCACACACACACATACAGTCGCACCTAGGGCCAATTTTGAGTATCCAATCCACCTACAGCATGTATTTGGGATGTGGGAGGAAACTGGTGCACCCACAGAAACCCACGAGACCACAGAGAGGACATGCAGACTCAGCAAAGAAGGCACCCCAGCCAAGGATCAAACTGGAGAACCTCTTGCTGTGAGGTGTCATCACTGACGTCTCAAAAGCAAATAATACAGCCTTCATGTGACCTGATAACATGACCTGATAACATCCCAGGCTGATCCTACATGTACTCAGACAAGAACTTGCAGCACAATTAGACACCCTATTCAACCAAAGCCTGAGTACCAGCTTCATCTCATCTGAGTGGAGGACAGCCACTGTCATCCCTTTGCACAAAGGTGGAGCATCCACAGATCCAGGAAATTATAGACACATCAGCCTTATTAGCCTGATCTGCAAGGCCATGGAGTGGATTATCATGGACCTCATTAACAAGGACATTGGCAACCTCAGACCTTCGATCCCACACAGTTTGGTTTCATCAAGGGGAGGTCATGCCTGTTAAATTTGGTTGACTTCTTTGAGACACTCACCAAGGCCATGGACGAGGGGAAAATGGTGCACACTGCCTACCCTGACCTGGCCAAAACCTTTGATACTATTCCCCACTTAGGTATAATAGATAAACTCTCTCAACTAGGCATCAATCCATATGTTACCAGATGGGTAGCAAACTGGCTTACAGATAGAACCCACCTAGTCAAAATTGGGGAATCCAGCTCAAACAGTAGACCCATAATGAATGGTGTACCCCAAGGATCAGTCTTGGGGCCTCTTTTGTTTGGGATATACTTTTCTGAGGTGCAGGCCAAAATCACTTGGCTATGGCTGACCAAGTTTGCAGATGACTGCAAGCTGGGTGTTGTCATCAATTCCCCTAGTGATGTGGACATCCTCCAAGAAGGTCTCACCCAAACAAATGACTGCTGCCAGAAACATGGTCTCAAACTGAATGCCAAAAAATCCATCATCATCCCCTTTGGGGAGAGTGACGTCCCCAAAAATTATCACATTGATAATAAAGTCCTAAGCAGTCAATCAGTCATCTGGGGCTTGGGCACCCAGGTTGATATCAAACTAACTTTTGACCACCATATTGACTCCATTGTATGGAATGTTTTCTACATGGCCCACCTCATTAGTAAGGGTATCTCATCCAGAGACAAGGTGGTTATAACATCCCTGTATTCTTCCTTTATAAGACCCATTATTGAGTACAATGCCCTTTTCAGCATGTATCTCACAAAGCACATGCAGCAGCTGGACAGACCACAGAGGTTCCTCACCAGGAAAATCCAGGGCCTCAAACATCTACCCTACACAGATAGGCTAAAAGCCCTGTCCCTCTACTCAGTCTCCTACAGACTCCTCAGATGTGAACTCTCTCTGGCATACAAAGCAATTTCAGACCCCGCCTTAATGGGACTGCTGGATATCCACAAGTCAAGCTCCACTCGAGTAACCCACACGCGTGACCTCGATCTGGTCTGTGACATCAATAGGACTTGTTGGCATGACAGATTTGTGTCCTAGAGACCCCTCCCCCTTTTGTGGAATAGACTCCCTCTCCACATCAAGCAGAGTATCTCATTACCCCTTTTTAAGCATATCCTGGATAACTGGATGGGGAAAAGAAAATACATTCCTGGGATTCCACCTGTGTCCCTGCTGGACAGTGGCATAGAGTGCTGATTTGATGGAATATGGGCTAAATTCTTGGCTAGGCTTGTAAGAGCCTCAGGGCCAATAGCCTAGTAACTTCCTATGATCCTATGATAGGTGTAATGACAATGCATACTATGAAAAGCTAAGGAAACAGAAAAAAGGAAAACTAAACAATGAACAGTGTGATGGTGAAATATATTTTGTTTTGTTTTGTAAAAACAAAAGAAACTTGTACTTTAAGTGATAAGTTTAGCTGCTAAATGAAGTTTCAGCATTAAGCCTCCCTGACAAGCCAAGCACAATTAACAACCTGAATGACATATTTTTAATCACACACAAGTATGGTAAAATTCAGATGCAGATCACTGTATAACCTGACACTAACATGAAGTATAATAAAATAAAGATAAAGATCCATAGATTGTCTCATCATACACATGGAAACTATAAATATGAACTTTTGGTTCAACTCACATGGAAGTGGTAAGTGAAGCTGTAATGTACGACATACAGTTATTCCGATAGTGATGTAGTTTTACATCCACATTATCTGGGCATGAACACGCATGCTGGAAATATAATCTCTTTATTCACTGTAAGATATAACTCAAATGCAAAGCGTTGTTAGCGATTAAAAGATCATTACAAGAAGTGCTTGTAAGGAAAAGATAAGAAGATGCAAACAGTAGAAGTCATTTGTCTCTATTAAGATCATAAAGCAACATGTTAAACTTCTCAGTTGATTTTTATTTCAGCTATGATTAGGGGTTCTTCATTAGTAGATTTCTATAGTCAGAAACTGAAACAAATATATATATATATATATATATATATATATATATATATATATATATATATGCACTTAATATTCAGGTGTACTGATTTAAAATTATTTAAAAAAAATGAAATTAAATTTTTATAAGCAGCATGCTTATGGGACCAGGCAGAAGACTGTCTCCAATATGCCCCTATCAGTTAAGTATCTCGCCATAGCTCCATTATCCACATCCTCTACTCCACCATAATATCCTGGCACCTGAAGAGTAAAGTTAGTCAACAATCACTCTGCTTCCTTCGCTTCAAACTCTCTAAATGCTTTATGTGTAAACCGCATATCACATCATCAGCCAGTACCTTCTGTTAGTCATCTGCTTTCTGTAAACTGAAAATACTTCACTATTCACTCATTGCCCTCTGTGGGTACTTGCAGTATGGAGAAGTGAAAATAATGCAGACTTCATTATATTATACTGTTTTCCTGAATTCCACCATGCTATAGGAAGAATTAGCCCTTAGAGATCAGTCTATTTCCCCATAACCAAACCAATTAAATGCCAAATATTTTATGACTCTTCTAAGCACCTTATATAATATTTTTCCATAACTAAACACATTAACTACCAAACATTTTATGAATATAAGTAGCATATATAATAGTTTACCTTGGCATAAGAGTGTGTCAGTCATTTAAGATTCATATAATACCTGTATAAAGATGTACTCTGTTCCAACTTAATGTTTGTGTCACTAAATACCTAACAATAGTATCTTAGTAAAAATCATATACTATTTACTAACAAAATCAACTAAAATCTTTGTAGTGAGTGGACGCTGTAATTACTCTAAAAAATGCCCAAATTACAACTTGGTTCAGCACTGCTTAGCAATTGTTAAATACTCCTTGTGTGCTGTTTAAGGTCAGATCTGCAATAAAAGCAGAAAGTGCTGACCAGTAAATAAAAGCAGCAGGTAGAAATGGATTTGTTTCAACTCCTCTTTCTACCTGCTATCTGCTAAACTACACAGACCATTTTGAATTAAACATCTTCTCTTACACAGGGAATAGATTGGATGTCAACCACTCTCCTACTGCTTCACTGGCTTTAAAGTCAACACAATACATATATTTTTTTTTGTTACATATTACATTTGACTAATTTGTAGTGCATGGAGAAGATAAATTTCCATGAACTACAAAGAATTATGGTTGGATCTCCAATCGTAACTATATATTATGTGTTCTTGGCATGGATACCAGACAGCTTTGCTTGAAAGGTGGATTTGTTATCATCCATGTCTTAAACACATAATAAGTAAGTTATGGTTGGCGACCCAATCATAATCCTCTGTCTTATTAAAATTGTTGTTAAAATGTACGTAACCTGAGTTCTGCCATTCTCTATATTCTGAAGCTATTATGTACACTCTGTAACTTCTGGGCTGTGGCTGAAGTAGACCCTTTGCAATCAGTCCAATATCCTGGTTATCAAATATTAATAAAGTAAACATAAATAAAAAATAAGGTTTTCAATCTCTGACTATGTGAAGTTTGTATTTATCCTTGTCCTTCTGGGCAGAATAGTGGATGAAAACATTCTGAGGACTCATTCACTAACCCCAGGTTAACAAATAAATAAAATAAAGAAATGATCAAATTCAGAGAATTACACACACAGACATGCACGTGCGCGCGCACACACACACACACACACACACACACACACACACACACACACACACACACACACACACACACACACTTATCATCATCATACGTTCATAGTTTTTTTACTAGCCTAATGACCACAAGAGCCTTTTTAAGCCTAACTATGCATCCCAAATCTCTGACAAGTTCTGGTACCCTTGATAAGTGTAAGCAGAGGCTTGGGAGCCAAAACATTTACAAGCAGGGATTTGGGAGATGAACCATTTGCAGGCTGTCTATGTCCATTAGAGACATAGTGCCAAACCAGGGATGACTTTTCTGTTCCCCATCCAATTATCCAAGTTATACTTGAATTGGATTAGGGAGGAACTCTGCTTCACATGGATGGGGACCTTGTTCCATAGAAGGGGTATTCTCTGGAATACATGCCTGTCCCTCTGGCAAGTTATATTTATATTGCAGGCAAGGTTTAAGTCTTTAGAATGGGTAATTCTAATGATCTTTGTTTTGTGGATATGCAGAAGGTCCATCAGGGTGGGGGTCTGAAAATACCTTGTATGCTAGGCATAGATCTCCCCTCAACAGCTTGAAGGAGACAAAATACAGCTGTATGGCCTTGAGGCAGTCTGCATAGGACATATTACTTATGCCTTGTATTCTTTTAGTGAGGAACCTCTGTTGGCATTCCAACTGTTGGATATGGCTGGTTAGGTACATACCAAACAGGCCATTGTACTCAATGATAGATCTGCTGAATGCCAAATACAGTGGAACAATGATTTCCTTTGACTTAGATGCCATACAATTGTTTATAAGTTGCACAGCATGGAATGATTTCCTCACTGCTGTAGAAATGTGATGGTCAAAGGCTAGATTACTGACTATGTGTGTGCCCAAGTCTGTGACTACTGGGTCAGGTCTTAGGGGTGTGTTGTCAATATGATAGTTACCAGGGGTGGATGAATTCTGGAAGGATGCTATTATGAATTTCTTGGCATTAAGTTTTAGTCCATGTCTGTGACACCAGTTATTTGTCTGTGTCAGCCCTTCCTAAAGAACATTTGTGTAAGTGGGGGATTCTATGACTGCTCTTAAATTGCAATCATCTGCAAATTTAGTCAGCGAAATGCTATTGACATTGGCCTTGAGTTCAAAGAAGAAGAAGTAAATGCCAAAAAGTAGTGGTCCCATGACCAGTCCCTGAGGTGGAGGTGGACTCCACAATTATAATTTCATGGGTCCTGTCTGTGAGCCAGCTGGCTATCTACCAGGTGACATAAGGATTTATATCTGACCTCTTGAGTTTGTCAACAATGCCCATGTGGGGTATTGTGCCAAATGTCTTGATCAAGGTAGGCAGTGTGAAACATTTTGTTCTCATCCATTGCTTTGGTGACCTTCTCAAAGGCGTCCACTAGGGTAAAGTAGGCATGACCTGTTCTTGACAAAAAAAAATTGGGTTGGGACTAGTGTCTGGAAGTTTTCTGTCATTACTGATCATTTCTATGACAGTTCTTTCCATGGCTTTGCATACAAGACTAGTGAGACTTATGAGTCTGTAGTTTCCAGGGTCTGTAGTGCAGAAGTGTGTCTGTTGTTGTTCTCCATTTGTGAGGCATGAAGACTGTTGGGAGGCTACAGTTAAATAGCAATTCCAGTGAGCCTTATAGGTCATGTTTCATGCTATTTAGAAGGCATCATGGGATATTGTCCGGGCCCACTGATGCAGAGCTCTTGGACTTACAGAGAGCATTAAGGACCTGTTCATTATTGGTAGCAGGGAGAGTTATATTTGATGATATTTCCTGAGGGAAGGTTGAGGAGGAGACGGGACAAAGTAAGAACTGAATTTGTCAGCCAGGTGGTTTGCTATATATTCTGGCTCAGTATAGGTGGCCCCATAAACAGTGGGCTCTGCACACAATTGTGTACTGCCTTTGAGGTTATGGATATAGCTAAAGAATACTTTGTGGTTGCCCTTGGCCTGGGAGAACAAATCTACCTCAGATTTGGCCTTGGTAGACTTTATTTGTCCTCTGAGTTGTTTGTTTAGTCTGATGAGAGTGTTTTTATCCTGCTGGGTGCTGCAGCTCCTAACCTTTGCCATAATTTTCTTCCTTCTTTTATACAGCCTGTTGATGTTGTGATTCTGCCAGGGTGGCTAGTTTCATGAGTTAGTTCTATAGTTCTGTACTTCTTCCTGGTGGGTACAGCTGCCTCCATGCAATTATTATCATGCTTGTATAGGGTTTCTGTGAGAAGGTCTGCAGGCAGCAGTGTTCTCAGGTTTTATGGAGCTTCACATTTTGCCAAGTTATGACTTAATAGTAGAAAGTTAGCCTTTGAATAGTTCCTGAATATTCCAAGGTTAGCTGGGGTTCCAGGTTTTATTTTTATTTTAGAGGAGACTATTTTGTGGTCTAACCATACCTAAGAAGACATTACACTGGAGGGTGTGCAGCACTCTCCCATATTAGTGAGGACCAGATCCAGTATGTTTGCACCCTGGTTGGTATACCGACAATCTGGTCCAGGGAGTTTCTGTTTACAAAATCCAGCAACCTCTTTTCCTGTATATTTAGTGTTATATACAATTCCCAAGTAATAGTGGGGTAATTAAAGTCACCCATGAATATTGTATTGTGTTGAATGGTGAGTGTTTACAATAAATATAAAAACATGATCTATGTTTCTTGGGACATAGAGGGGGGCCTATAGCTTGGAAGGAAGTGAGATGGGATTTTTCCTATGGTGATTTGAACATGGAGAAACTCAAGTACTTTATCCCGTTAAACCAGCCTTGAGGCACATTTATCTTTGAGGTAAATTGAGACAACTCCACCTTCTGTCCCTGTCTGTGAAGTAACTGGTCTATATGTGTGGAAGGCATTATAGCCTTGCACTGCTGTTGTGCTCTCCACAGCTCTAAACCATGTCTGTGACTGCACAGATGTCAGTATTCTCTAGGATTTGGAGAGCTTGTAAGGAGTGGAGTTGTTTTGTGGAGTTGTTTTGTTTAGACTCCTAACACTGAGCAGTAATACCTTTAGATTTTCCTTGTTTTGATTTGCTATGTGGAAAGTACTGTCAGTTTGGCATTGCCTAAAAAAGGCACTATGAGGGAGGACAATGTTTTAGCTAATATTCGAAAGCCTAATTGGGTGAGGTGCACACCATCCTTGGCAAAGCAGCATGGTCTGTTGACCATCGCCTTTCATGCTGACAAATATTGCACCCTGTTAGAATAACACCAGAAAGTATGCCAATTATTAAAGTCAGTCAACTTCTGTTCATATTGTGGCATCATCCTTGGAGAAGGTAAAATGGTGCTCAATGCCCATCTCATACCACCCTGGGACACATATTCTGAGAGCTCCATGATGTCTCTCTTCATGTAGTCTAGAAAGGTCTGTCTCAGGTCATTTACACCCACATGGACTATGACTAAGTCACATTGGTACTTGTGGTTCAGTGATCTGAGTTCATGCTTAATGAGGTGGATCCTGGTCCCTGATAAGTAACTGGCTATGACTTTCTCCTTGCTTAGCCTATTGAGTGGGACATCAGTATGTTTCACAAGGGAATATTCAATGACTAGAATGTTGAATTGTGTGGTAGCTTGCTTTATGGGCTTAGAAGTAGACGCTCCATGCGATGTGGCTGAATGTGTTGATGTAGGTACTTTTTTGAAAGAGTGCATTTTTGGCTGCTAAGGGTATTTTTTATGTGTACTTCATCTAGGAGGTCTTTGGGGTATATGAAGGCTACATTTAAGTGGCTCAGGATATGTGGATCTATACATCTGCTTTGAATTGTGTGTGATGGGTGCAGTGTGTCTACTACTGCAAACCTGACTGACATTAGGATGCTTTTATGTGAGAGCTTTGCCTACAGTAACATTGCATAAATACATCTCTCACATACCATTTCAGTTTGTTTGAGAATTAACTGGTTGTCAGTAAATATGAGACAATTTCTACATTGCCTTGGGATGCCCATATCCACTGTCACACTGCCAGCCCAGCTATCTGGAAATTTGTAAATAATTCTATGTCATTTGTGAATACTGATATGATTTATACAGAACCATATGTTATGTACTGAGCTAAAATGTTACCACAGCATGCCCTGCTGGCTTAGTATAGAAATGTATATCAATTATTATAATTGTGTAACTGTAAATGTTTTAACAATAGAAACTGGGACATAAAAGATTAACTTGCAAAACTTCAAGAAATAGGTTGAAATTAAATTGTTTTACAGTTGAGCTATAAACGTTATCTCTCAGTTTCAGTGTAGCAGGCACAATGTCTAGAGCTAAAAGTTTTTTGTATTGTCTTTGAAGAGGAGTAATTACTAGGTTTGAGATGCCAAAGTGTTTTATTGTTTTATGACTTTCAGGATCTGCAAACATTTGAGAGATATGTATTTTCCACAGAGAGATGCTAAAAATGCTTGTACTTTCTGACAATGGGGGTAGCAGGTTACAAAAAGTGATGTCATCCAAGCTAACCCAGCAGTAATATTTGATATTTATTTAAGACCTCTCTCAGACAGAGACTGGGTATTTTGTATTTTGTCTTTGACCTAACAAGAACATCAACTCATCCTTCACCACATCTGCACTTGCCTTGCTGTAAGTAAGTTTTTAAGGCATAGTAGCTCTTTTAGATTCAGATAGGAATATAGTAAAGTACAGCTTAGATATTTTCTTTACTTACTTGAGGCTGTCCTGCAATGTTGTTTTAAATATTTCCTGTGATTTTGAACTCTGATGTAAATGATTACTTAATGAGTATTGTCTTGTTATTTTACTACTTATTTATTATTAAATATATTTAAACCTATTTTTGTGGCTGATATCTGTGAGACATATTTAAGCTCTTAGAGCACTTGCATATCTATTTGGTGACACTGTACTGGCCACTCATAAATAGCCTTTCTCTTGGTCAGACTACCAATTGGATTATTAGTAATATTGCACAATAAGATTGGACACTCTTTGTTAAGGGCCTTAGAGTAGCTGATAAAGAGCTGGTTGGTGGCAGTTGGAACTACCACCAGACAACTCTTTATCAGCTACTCTAAGGCCCTTAGAGTAGCTGATAAAGAATTGGCTGGTGGCAGTTGGAACTACCTTATAGTCTGTGCAGAAGGGGGGCATAGTTGATAACCTGTGCCAGCCTTTCCCCGGTGTGGGTGTGTGTTTGTATATAAATCAAACCTCAAAGTGTGTGTGTTTTTCAGCTACTTGGGCAGGGACATGAAGCACTGGTTGGACAGAGAGGGTGATGGTGGTTTTGGCTTGACCACTCAGCTGAGATCTCAACTCTAAAGCTGTGTCTATGGGGGTATTTTTGGAGATCTGAAGAAAAAGGGAGAAACCAGCCCCAGACTGACTGTGATCTCTGTGTGCTCTTAAGGGAAATTATACTTTACTGTCTGTGCACTTGTCATCCTCCCAGTGTGTACATTCCCCACTGTTGGCAGTGGTGAGGACTGAGGCTCCTTGATTATGGGGCCAATGTAGCCGTATCACATTTTAATTGGTTGGCAGTGGTGGCATAGCCACATCACATATTAATTAGCTTGTAGTGGTGTGGATATTGAATATCTGTAGCCTGTAAACAGTGGTCACTGAAGGTGTTTGTAATCTCAATCAGCCACACAGTGAAAATTCAGAGTTTCCTATCACAATTGTTTTATTTTATTTTATTTTGTTAGCTTAGTTAGACAGGGAGAGCAGGCAAGCATGTCAGCAGAGGAGTATGGCAAGCTGACAAGGAGCCAGTTGGCTGAGATGTGCCAGGCTAAAGGACTGGTATGTGCCAATCTGATTAAGACAGAAATGATTGTAGCCTTGGGCACAACTGCATCACAGACCAGCAATCAGGACAACCAGGCTGGCCTTGGAGATGTACCTCTCTCAGAAAATGGCCAGTTCAACCTTTCCACTGAGGACTATAAAATTCATCTGGAGTTAAAAAGACTTGAACTAGAGGCCAAGCATTTGGAAACAGGAGCAGCAGAGAAATTATGATGTTTGAAATCAGAGGAGAATGAGAGGCAGAGGCAACATGAAAAAGAGATGCTGACTCTTCACCAGTGTCATGGAAGTAATGGGGGAAGGGAGAAAACGAACCCCAGAAGCAACAAAGGTTAGTAAATTTCTTCCACAATTTACAGAGAGGGATCATTTTGATAATTTCATTCATATGTTTGAAAGGGTATGTAAACAGTATGATGTTGGCCAAGGGCTCTGAGTATGGTTCCTGACCCCCTTACTACATAGTAAACCTGTAACTGTTATTTTTAAATTGTCTGATACCAATTGCTTAAATTATAATCCTGTGAAGAATTGTATTTTAGAATGTTTTAAGTTAGCACCTGAAGCTTATAGGAAAAAGTTTCTTGAGCATAGATGCAAGCAGAGGAAAGTGTGTGTGACTATGTTGCTAAACCAAGCACTTATTTTCATAGGTGGGTGAGTGGATGTCAGGTCACTACTTTTGAAGGGCTGGAAGACCTTTTGGTAAGGGGAACAAGCCCTTAGCACTTTGCCTGAGGACATGAGAATCTGTTTAGCTGATAGACAATGCAATACTGCAGATGAGCTGGGGAAGAAGGGAGACCTATACCTATCAAGCAGGGCATCACTGCACAGGAAAGGGATACCCAGTGCTGCTCATGGTCTAATGGAACCCATGGTGGGCAGCCTAGACTGCCCCAACAGAGTCTGCCAGTAGCAGGGGAAGCCAGTAGTCCAGGTGCATGTCCAGGACCAAGGGTTAAATGTTTTAACTGCAACCAGTGGCGCAATGTAGTATGTAGATGTTTATGGAGGCAAGGTGGGGAACGAAAGGTGGGAGAGCCAGTAAGTGGGAATGACAAAATGCCAGCAGTAAGTTGTCTCAAGACAACAAGGGTACCAAACTACCACAAGAGGTTATATCCTATCTTAGTGGATGGGGAAGAGACCAGTCCTAAGAGAGACACAGCCTCTGACCTAACCATTGTGAAACCTGAAATGGTTAAAGAGGAGCACTACTTGCATGGGCAGTCTACTCTAGTCAGAGCTTTAGGATGGACCCCATTCCAAATAACTTTGACTAGGGTTCACCTTGACTGGGAGGGTGGAAAAGGAAGCAAGCAAGTAAGTGTGTTTGAGGATATCCCTGCAGATGTCCTGATAGGGAATGATTTTGATAATGCAGTACCTTGTGTGCATGCAGTTACATGCAGTCAAGTCTGGAGACAAGCATATGGGTCTGGTAGCCTGGGGAGACCCAGACAGACTGCACACTTGCAGCCAGGACTGGAGAGGTGGTTACTTCAAGGAGGGAGCTACCCAGTAGCAGTGAGACTGAAGGTGAGCCACAGCTACTAGGGGGTACTGATACTGATGTTACCTTGGACAGTGTGACTGCAAGGGCAGAGGTGAGTAGTAGCACCCAGACTGACAGTGAGGCACCACTGTCAAAGGATACTAGACTTCTGGCAGAAGGAGACCTGGGAAGGGTTATCAACAGAGAGTTCAGACAGGCTCAGCTCTCAGACCCTACATTACAAGGCCTGAGGGAGGTGGCTAGTGAGGCACCTGATTATCATGGGAAAGGAGAATCTGTATACTGTGAAAATGG
The DNA here is from genome assembly GCF_019279795.1 of Protopterus annectens. NCBI lineage: Eukaryota > Metazoa > Chordata > Ceratodontiformes > Protopteridae > Protopterus > Protopterus annectens. Next base: position 845,818,124 of record NC_056730.1, on the reverse strand, counting down.
GCTACTATATAGAGAATGGACCCTTGATGGAGCGCTAGAGGGTGAGAGAATACAGCAGATGGTAGTTCCCAGAGCCTTCCATCTGGCACTTCTAGCCATAGCTCATGATACTCCCTTTGCATGTCATATGGGCATAAAATGTACAAAGAGACATATTATGCAGAACTTTGATTGGCCTGGGATTTCCAGAGATGTAACAGGTACAGAACGACCTGTGAGCAGTCCAAAAAGATAAGCAAGGCAGGATAAAAGGTGAAAGCTCCTTTGATGCCATTGCCTGTGATTGAGGAGCCATTTCATAGGATAGGTATGGATATTGTGGAGCCTCCAAGTATCCCAAGTTCCTCAGGGAAAAAGTATATCATAGTGGTAGTAGATTTTGCTACCGGATACCCTGATGTGGTGGCCCTCTCCTCCATTGAGGCAGAATAGGTGGCAAATGCTTTGTTAGAAATTTTCAGCAGGGTAGAATTCCCAAATTAAATACTGACTGACAGAGGTTCCAATTTCATGTCAGACCTGCTGGCTTGTCTGTGGAAGCACGGTGGGGTGAACCACCTAAAGACTATCCCTACCATACCTAGACTAATGGTCTTGTTGACAGGTTAAACTCTTCACTCAAGACAATGCTACAGGCATTTGCAGACCAGTTGAAGAGGGAGTGGAACAAACATTTGCCCCATCTATTGTTTGTTTACGGAGAGATGCCCCAGGAATCCACAGGGTTTTCACCCTTTCTGTTTCTGTATGGGTATAGGGTAGAGGGAACTCTAGATACAATTTGAGATGAGTGGGCGGGTGAGTGTGAATCCCACATGGAGTCTGTTGTGGCATATGTTCTAAACCTCATGACAAGGCTCAGGGAACTCATGAGCTTGGTCCAGGAGAACCTGGCAGAAGCCCAACAGCAGAAAAAGGTCTGGTATGACAGGAATGCTTGAGCCAGAGAGTATGCTGTAGGGCAGCAGGCAATGGTTCTCATTCCTGTCAAACACAACAAGCTGCAGGCAGCTTGGGAGGGACCCTACAAGGTGGTAAGGAAGGTCAGTGATATTAACTACATGGTAGAACTGCTAGGCAGGAGGCAGGAGCATAAATTGTACCATGTTAACATGATGAAACCTCACCATGATAGGGAGGCCCTTGTGCTGAGTATTTGCAGTGTATGGCAGTTGTCTGAGGGGGATCTGGTGACTGATCTCCTCAGTGAGGCTTGGATGGACACCTCAGTGGAAGGGATAGCAATGGCCCAGCCACTATCTCCTACCCAGGTTCGAGAAATCCAAGCAGTGTTACAGGGATTTGGGGACATGTTCACCAGGAAGCCAGGGTGTACCCACTAGGTGCAGCACCATGTGGATACAGGATACCAAAGGCCTGTTAAGCAGACCCCTTATAGGGTTCCTGAGAGAGCCAAACAGACTGTGAGGGAGGAGATACAGGAAATGTTGGAACTAGGGGTAATCCAGGAGTCCAGCAGTCACTGGGCCTCCCCAGTGGTGCTGGTACTAAAGAAGGATGGCAGCACAAGGTACTGTGTGGACTACAGGAAATTAAATAGTCACACAGAGTCAGATGCTTACCCTATTCCTAGGATAGATGAAGCCTTAGAATAGCTGGGTGGGGCTAAGTATGTTACCACCATTGATCTTACCAAGCATTACTAGCAGGTGCTCTTGACTCTAATGTGTTAGAGAGAGGTCAGCCTTTGTGATGCCTTTCGGCTTGTATGAGTTCACAAGCATGCCCTTTGGGATGAAAAATGCCCCAGCAGCTTTCCAGAGGCTGGTAGATCATATCCTAGCAGGAGAAGGAAAGACCTTCCTTGCTTATCTGGATGATATTGCCATCTTCAACCATTCCTGGCAAGAGCACCTTCAGCATATCAGGGTAGTGCTGGGCAGATTACAGAGGGCAGGGTTGGCCATTAAGCCCAGCAAATGTCAGGTGGGTATGGCAGATGTCTCCTACCTGGGAGATAGAGTGGGGAGTGGCAAGATCAGGCCAAAACCTGCCAAAGTGGAAGCCATTCAGGCATGGCCTGCCACTCTTACCAAGAAGCAGGTGAGGACATTCTTAGGGACAGCAGGGTACTACAGGAAGTTTGTTTCCAATTATAGCACCATGGTTGCACCCCTCACAGACCTGACAAGGAAAAACAAGCCAGATAAGGTAGTATGGTCTGCAGCATGTCAGCAGGCATTCCAAAGGCTTAAAGGAGCTTTGGGAGGACCACCTGTGTTAGCTAGTCCAGATAACAGCAAATAATTTGTTGTGCAGGCGGATGCTTCAAACCATGGGGTGGAGGCTGTACTCAGCCAGATCTCCTCAGAGAGAGACGAGTACCCAGTGGTACATCTCAGTCATAGGCTCCAACCCAGGGAGGAATGCTATGCAACTGTAGAAAATGAATGTCTAGCTATAGTGTTGTCACTGCAGAAACTGCAGCCTTAACTGTATGGAAGGAAATTTACTGTAGTTACAGACCACAATCCCTTAACATGGCTGCATCAAGCCAGCCAGTAAAATGCCAAGTTGCTAAGGTGGACCCTAGGGTTGCAAGCATATGATGTGACACTGCAGCACCACAGTGGGGTTAGCAATGGCAATGCAGGTGGAGTCTCAAGACAGGGAACGGGGTAAGGTATTCCCAGATAGGCTCAATCCTCTCAAGCAATGTTTCTCAAGGGTCACTTGAAAAACTAGCTTGAGTTTTTTTTGGGGGGAGAAATGTCATACTGCCAGCCCAGCTATCTGGAATTTTGTAAATAATTCTATGTCATTTGTGAATATTGATATGATTTATACAGAACATTATGTTATGCACTGAGCTAAAATGTTACCACAGCATGCACTGCTGGCTTAGAATAGAAATGTATATAAACTATTATAATTGTGTAACTGTATATATTTTAACAGTAGAAACTGGGACATAAAGGATAGCTTGCAAAACTTCAAGAAAATAAGTTGAAATAAATTATTTTACAATTTTGCTATAAAAGCTATCTCTCAGTTTCAGTGTAGCAGACACAATGTCTACAGCTAGAAGTTTTTTGTATTGTCTTGGAAGATAAGTAATTGCTAGGTTTGAGATGCCAAAGTTTTTTATTGTTTTATAACTTTCAGGATCTGCAAACATCTGAGAGATATGTATTTTTCAAAGAGAGATGCTAAAAATGATTGCACTTTCTGACAGTGGGGTTAGCTTGGGAAATAAAGTTAGGTGTCAAAAAGTGATGCCATCCAAGCTAACCCAGGAGTAATATGTGATATTAATTTAACAACTCTTTCAGAGAGAGACTGAGCATTTTGTATTTTGTCTTTGACCTAACAAGAACATCCACTCATCACCACCTCTACACTTGCCTTGCTGTACGTTTTTAGGGCATAGTAGCTCTTTTAGATTCAGATAGGAATATAGTAAAGTATAGCTTAGCTATTATCTTTATTTATTTGATGCTGTCCTGCAATGATGTTTTAAATATTTCCTGTGATTTTAAACTCTGATGTAACTGGTTACTTACTGAGTATTGTCTTTTTCTTTTACTATTTATTATTAAACATATTTAAACCTATCTTTCTGGCTGATATCTGTGAGACATGTTTAAGCTCTTAGTGTACTTGCATATCTATCTGGTGATACTGTACAGGCCACTCCTAAATAGCCTTGCTCTTGGTCAGACTACCATTTAGATTATTAATAACACTAGACAGTAAGATTGGACACCCTTCATTAAATACCTTAGAGTAGCTGATAAAGTGTTGGCTAGTGGCAGGGGAAACTATCTTATAGTCTGGGCAGAAGGGGGTATAGCTGGTAAACCTGTGCCAGCCTTTCCCAGGTGTGTGTGTGTTTGTATGTAAATCAAACCTTAAAGTGTGTGTGTGTGTGTGTGTGTGTGTGTGTGTGTGTGTGTGTGTGTGTGTGTGTGTGTGTGTGTGTGTATGTGTGTATGTGTGTATTTGTATGCAAATCAAACCTTAAAGTGTGTGTGTGTGTGTGTGTGTGTGTGTGTGTGTGTGTGTGTGTGTGTGTGTGTGTGTGTGTGTGTGTGTGTGTGTGTGTGTGTGTGTGTGAGCTACCTGGGCAGAGACAAGAAGCTCTGGTTGGACAGAAAGGGTGATGGAGGTTTTGGCTTGGCTACTCAGCTGAGATCTCAACCCTATGGCTGTGCCAGTGGGGAGTTTTATTTGGGAGCTGGAGAAAGAAGGAGAAACCAGCCCCAGACTGACTGTGATCTCTGTGTGCTCTTAAGGGAAATTGCACTTTATTGTGTGTGTACCTGTCATCCTCCCAGCGTGTATGTTCCCCACTGTTGCCAGTGGTGAGGATTGAGGCTCCTTGATTACTGGGCCAGTGTAGGGGCATCACATCCACCAAGCTGGTAATGAAGATAGTGGAAAAGTTCATATCCAAGGCAAAAGACCCTTTTTATTGATTAGATGGTTGGAGTGAGAATATAAAGTAATGTCAGAAGTATCTGGTTTGCAACTCTTGGTGCAGTTCTTGTCACTGCAGACTAGTTGCCCTATATGCAACTAAGTATTTGTGAAATTGCAAGGGTGCTTTTACAGAAAAAAAATGTCAACTCTAGGTATATGTGTCTATAAAGGGCAATTCCAAATAATTGAGGGGAAACTAATAAGTACACCCTGATGATTTCTGGATAAAATATTTAGGAAGATATTCTGACGTTAGGTTAGATGGCAGCAAATCAAGCAGTACGTACTGAAAAGAAAGAATTAGTTTTGTCAAGAATGATGAAAGAAGACAATTTGCCTGATTGGCTATTGCCTGACTGCTACTAGTGCTGGTCTCACTACAGCTTCATACTGCTGGGATACAATGCACTGTTGCTTCTTCTGTCAACAGAAGCAAAATAATAGCACCAATTCTAAGATGAGAATAAGGCCACAGGCTCTTTGGTGATCAACAGTCTTTCCCCAGATGATACAAGGGTCTCTAGGTTTGTTGTAGTCTTTTCCTGGTACATGATTTGAAGAGCAACCAGACCACCCAGGGAGGTCATACACAGACACTCAATGCTCAATTAGAAGCAGTGAAAAATCAGTGCACTCTGTTCATTCTTTCACCAGGAGCAAAATACAAGCACAAATTCCAAGCTAGCACTTATGAAGCAGTACTTAAGCTTTCCAGTGATCAAAAATCTCCAGGAAATAATGTCCATATGCTCCTTTTCTCACCAGGAACAAAACAGAGGCAGAATGTATGCTCTCCATAACTGATGGTATTGGAGTAGATGTTGCAGATTTTAAAGGTAAGATGAAAAAATGTATTAATATCCTCAAAGTTGCAGTGTGCACTAAGCAGTTAGATATGAAAGAGGGGTAACTTAAGCTTTAGCTGTCTAAGTGGACAGCCGTTAATTTTAGAAGAGCAAGATAGATTGGAAGGGTTGGGTGCTTTGTATTTTGGCTCTATGGAATACTGTGGAAAGGCCAATAAATTTAAATAGCTTAAGGGAAGTAATTTTACAAAATGATACTTCCGTGCTTACTGACAATAGCCAATAAATGAGGAGAGGGATGTAAATATGATGTCAAATTAATATAAGGAGCCGACAAGTAGAAGGTCAGTTGAGATTAAAAACACAGCAGCAGGGTGGAAAGGTGATAGAAAACATAATTTCTGTGTTACTCACAAGAGACACAGTTGGGATCTCTTTCCTAGTTTAAATATGCAATTAAAAGCAGATGCAAGTAAAACACAGTATAAAAAATTAAATCGCAACATACAAAATAGAAGAAGGCAATGAAGTAAAACAAAATACAAGAAAGTAAAAACAAACTCACCCTAACCTCACAGCAAGTTGTGGCAGAGTCTGATTGAGCTTTTCCAGTAAACTCTTGAAATGTTTTATTTACTCCTTAAATTGAATGTTTAGTTCCTAGCACCACCCTCAGTTCACAGGTAATTAACCTTAACTGTTCATACCACATGAAAAAGACAGTTGGCCACAATTCCATCACATGTTAAGAATACCCAACAAGTTTGTCAGGAACTGTTAAATTTGAAATGGGAGGATGACTACTTTTGAGTAACAGTAGATGTTAATGCATTATATTCTAACATTAATACTAGATGGGGTATGGAAGCAATGACTAAAAAACTGAGTGAAGGGCCACATTCCACATTTCTTTTGAACTTGCTTGAATACTGTCTTACACATAATTATTTCAGATGGAAAAAGAAATTCTTCCTGCAAACTAGGGGTACTATGATGGGGGCAGCCTGTGCCCCTTCGTATGCCGTAGTTTATATGGGAGAATTTGAAAATCAGTTTATGTTATGACAGGATTACTTTATGAGAAATGTAGTATACTACAAGAGGTACATAGATGATTTACTATTTATATGTAAAGGTGAACAGGCAGAATTTGTGAACTTTATGGGAATTTTAAACAATAATTCACATGAGTTGAAATTCACTTGGGAAATCGGTGGGGATAGCACTTCATTTTTGGATGTCATTTTTTATGTTGATGAAACAAAAAAGATACAATACAAGCCTTAACGCAAACCAACTGCAGTTAATTTTTTACACGCAAACAGTATGCATCCTTCTCATTTGATTAGTTCACTGCCTTATGATAAATTTAAGAGAATTTTGACCAATACTTCTGAAACAAACTTAAAAGAAAATAATTTTGAAGAGACATTCACCAGGTTACAGAACAGAGGGTACAATGGACACATATTGTTAAAGGCTAGAAATAAAGTTATGAATAAGGGCGATATGAGAGTCTGGAATGAATGTTACTACATGGCAGTGGAATTGGAAACATTGAGCAGTATGAAAGGATGGAAGAAAGGTTACTTTTTGTTACCAGATATTCCAACTTTTCGCCTATTTTGGAGAATATAGTTAGGCAAGAGATGGGATGCAGAAGTGGATTTAAACTGGAAAGAATATGCTTGGCAAGTGAGGCTAAACACAGGTGCAGATCCAGGTATGAATGATATGGAAAACGTTAAAGCAGTGTTATGTAAGACAGGATTAAAACACTGCTAATGTTTTGGGTCATGTGACTTGAGCAAACTATAAATGTGAATTTTGTATGTGTGACAATCAGGTCTGAAGAAGTTCTTTGTGAATGAAAGTGCTTACCAGTTGTTTTTTGTTTTAATAAATATTGAGGGTTTTATTGTCATTCAAATTGCGTATTGGATTTATTATAAAAGAATTAGTAAACAAAAAAGATTTAAAATCTAGATATTCTTATCCCATGGGGAAGAGAGTAGGATGATATGGTTGCGGTAAATGTTTAGTTTGTCATAGGGTTAAAAGCTTAGATGGTACCAAGATTAATGACAGACATTAAAGGGCAAATGAATACTATAACTGTGATAGTTGTGGAGTGATTTATATTATAAGGTGTAACTGTGACCCTATTTTTTGGTATATTGGTCAAATCACGAGGAAGGTTAAGGTGCGTGTTATGGAACATCTAAGTGATGTGAGGAGGAAAAAACTTGAAAGTCCAGTGGCCATGCATTTCCTGTCAAAACATAAAGGGTTGGAAGATAGTTTATCTTTTAGTATTCTTGCATGCCCCATTTATTCAGGTGGTAATTTTAAACATCAGTTGAACAAACTGGAAAGTCGAATGATTATTAATTATCATACATTACATCCCCAAAGAAATGAATTTGGAAAACAATCTTAATATTTAATATAGCTCAGTAATACATTTGACATTTGAGTTATTGGGCAGGATTCACGAAGGCTTGCACGGAGTGTAAGAGACGTGTAAGACTCCATGCAAGCCTCGCGATCCAGGAACAGCCCGAAACTCCGTGTAAGAGACCAGCTAAAATGTCTCTTACACGGACTGGGCGTGGATATGCTAAATACCTCACTTGCAGCTGAAAGGCATGCAAATGAGGTAGAGTAGCGATCCACGAAACAGAAAGCAGCCCGTGTAAGAGCCGTTTTAGCTGCAGAAATGTACTCAGTTGACAACTGAGTACGTTTCTGCAAAAATCACAATGGTGCCATGTCAGCTCCAAATAAAGGGTGCATATGTGTCAGGCAGCATGCCAATGGCCAAATATGTGGCCATTGGCAAGGTACCCCGATGCAAATATGAAAAAAAAATATTTTTTTTCGGTGATCGCCGATGTTTAAACGCAGCACAGCCCCGCGCAAATGGGCTGCACTGTATAAAACATAAAAATTAAGGTTATAAACCCACAAATGTGGGTTTTATGCAATACATGGATTTACAATGCAGGGACCAGCAGACCAAAAACAACATGGCCACCATTTAGTGGTTGCTAAGGGGGGAAGCTGAGTCTAAGACATGTAACTAAGCATTAGTAGGCAAGCTGATGTAAATGAGGGTTAGGATACAGAATCCCACTGTCACATAACAAATGAGCACATTCTGAGTAGTGTAAGAGATACATAAGGGGGAGGAATAGAGTAGGAGATAGGTGACATCACAGGGGGGAATGGTAGAAAGAAATGCAGTTCACTGGAGGTCAGTGTTACATGACAGATGTCAGACGCAGATCATGGAAAGAGGAGTGCCACAAGATAAGCATGGGAAAGTCAAGAAATGGAAGGTGTACACTGTTACTTACACCAAAGTTTCTTGCTGGGCGTGCATGCACATGTGTGCACACCATGAGGCGCGGGTAGGACAGTGTGCGCGCTTGTAAGGCAGACTGAGCATGTGGGAGCTTGTTGGCAGAGTTGTAACACTGTTTGTGCTGGTGTGGTACGTGTAGGACAGACTGAGCATGTGGGAGCCTGTTGGCAGAGTTGTAACACTGTTTGCGCTGGTGTGCGTGTGTTTTAACCCAAATAAGCAGATTCCGAACCGTGTAAGCATGTGTGCACGCGTGTAAGCCACTGTGAGCGTGTTTTCACTGGTATGCACGTTGCTCCCCCCTGAGGAAACAGAAAGGAAAAAGGAAGCAACAGAATTAGTAGGAAGCTAGCAGGGAATACTGCTGGAGCTAGAAGGTGAAAACAATTAGAAGCAGGCAATTATACAGGCAGAATAGTAGCTCAGCCAAGCACTTAAAACTCTGCAAACAGCAGTGCAGGATGTATCTCTCAAGAGACACTGCAAGACAGGAGTAAGCTATTAGAAGTGAAAACTGAACTGAACTCAGAGCAGAAATGCTAGGGGCTGCCATAGCTGTCATAAGGAGACATAGGTGACTTGCTGAGGGTGGTGACAATGCAGATGGTGCCAGACAACCCACAGTGAGGAGACGGAGAAGAGTGTACAGGCCCAGGGTCACCTACCACAGGTTACATGAGCTGGAGATAGTAGAGTGCTATAGAGTGGACAGAGACCTCCTGCAGCAAATTGTCGAGCTGTGCAGGCCATGCCTCACACACAGAACCAACAGAGGGGAACCCATCCCAGTGGAAACCAAGGTATGTGTTGGCCTAAGAATACTAGCAACAGGTACCTTCCAGAGACCAACTGGTGATATGATGGGGATATCACAGGCATCAGCCTCCAGGGTACTGCACCAGTTCCTGGATGCCATGTCAGCACATGTCAGTGATCATGTATATTTCCCCAATGCCCGTGAGGTATTGGCCAGCAATATGCGTCTCTTCCAGCAAATAGCGGAATACCCTGAGGTAGTGGGTGCAATAGACTGCACGCACATACGTATCAAAGCACCAGCAGGTGAGCGGGGTAGGGCCTACATTAACCGCAAGGGCTTCCCCTCCATCAACTGCCAGGTCATGTGTGATGCCCAGGGCATAATAATGAATGTGTGTGCTGGCTGCCCTGGGAGCTACCATGATTCCCATATCTGGCATTTGACACAGCTGTACCAGACATTTGCCAATGGGGACATCCCACACGGACACCTAGTGGGGGATGCAGGTTATGCACTGGAGCCGTGGCTGATGACACCCATCAGAAACTCACACACACCTGAACAGGAATGTCATAATGAGGCACACGCACAAACACGTAATGTAATAGAGCGTGTGTTTGGGTTGCTCAAGTCACGGTTCCGGTGTCTGGGCACATCTGGTGGAGCCTTGCAATACTCACCAACTACATGTACCCAAATTGTCATGGTATGTGATATGCTACATAATATGATCTTGCGAAAACAGCTGCAGTAGGACCAGCATATGGCCGGGCCAAACAGCCCCCCACCATTGCCAAAGCCATCACAGGCAGAGCGTGACTCGGAGGAGGAACAACCTGAGCCTGCCCCAGTAGGCAGAAGGAGGCGTGCCCAGTATGCCCTGGCCTTGGCAAAGAGGCAACGCATGGAACATACACTGGCTCAGTAGGAACCCTGGGAATGATACCCCTCTCTGACTCACTCATATAATAACATGGATGCCTAAAATGACATAACCTGCTCTCAAACATGTACAGGGAGTGTAATATATGCATCCGACAGAGGCAGCCCTGCAGCACCACCTGAGGCATGAATGCCATGTGTTAAGTAATGTAACACCATGTACTATATGCACCCTTGAGGACCCTGACTAACATCCACCCTCACCAAGCATGAAGCCACAATATGACGATGGGATGATCAATTGCAATAATTGGCTGAAGTAATGCAGTTAGTCAAATGGGAGCCAATGTGTGCCAGCCTGGGATGACATGCTGAGCATGACATGATGCACCACCTGCTAGGGGTGGCATGCACCTATCAGTCCAGGCCTCATGGATACTGGCAAAGGCTGTCAGTACCCACAGCGTGCCCTGAATAGGTAAGGCTCAAAACACAAACCCACCTCCATAGGTACCACAAGGGATAAGAACCTAGATGTAATGCTACCCAATGCCAGAAGTCTAAACAGCAAGATGCGTGCAGTGTAAACGCACCCAGTATGGAGAATGTTGATATCTGTCCTGTAACAGAAAACTGGGTCAAGGCTCACAACAGCACCCTAACACTACCAGATTACCCCTCATACTGTGCTGTACAGCCTCAAAACATGGAACAAGCTACAAAAGGAGGGTGACTAGCAATAATTGTCAAGGATAACCACACCCCCATGTTGGTACCACAACAAGAAGCAGCATGGACTAGCCATGGTCAAGTAACAGTGGCTAAAACCACTTCACAGTATATAGCCTGCTACAGACTACCGTCCTAACACCAGGAACTGCACCTGGCCTATGTTGGAATACATGAATATATCAAGCCCCCCAAACCACATTATATTGGTTGACTGAAAATACCCAGACATACACTGGGAGCATTATACTAGCACCAACACTGTAGGAGAAAAGTTCCTAGAATCCATAAACCAAAATGCCCAGGAACAACATACCACTCACACAAGAGGGGTAAGCATACTGGATGTGATAATCAGCAACATGGGTACTGGATGGCAAGATGAGAAGTGTATCCCTCACTGGTAAGACCAGACCATAGAGTAATCACACCGGATATACACATCCTGACCACAGTCACTGGCCAGAAAACCACAGTGAAAAACATGTGTAAAGCATAAGTTGCACCCCTCTAAACTGATGTGGAATCCATTAAAGGCCCTGTGCAGGTGCAAAATATGGGACACACCGCAGAACCTGTTATACAGACATTCCATGAACACAGTCAAGAATGCTTGGATTATGCAATCACAAATAACAACAAGACACAATGCCATACATGCAGGCATCTGGCATGCTGGACTCCAGCCATTACCAAACCATGCAAGAGAATGAGGAAGCTACTACATGATAGAGCAAACATAAAAAGGGAAGTAATCACTGATCAGTAGTATGGCAATAAAATATGTCCACACATACAATCCACTAAGGCCAGCTACAACAAATAGAATCTGTGAATCCTGAGGCAATGTTACACCTGCCCCAAGTACACAGACAACCCTCAACTCCCCCCAATAAATACAAATATATGTGAGAAATGCAACCATTTATCCAAACCGGAGGCTGAGCTCCCTCAACTCAGTACTGTCAAAACTAGTCAGGAGGAGAAGGTAACCACACACACCACAAACCCAGTCCCACATAGACCTATCACAACTGTAAACCAAACACATAAACACAGAAAAACATTCCCGGAGGCCCTAATTACAAACACACCACACCAACAGAGGCCTCCAAAGCAGACCCCCAAGCAACCACAACCTCCAAACATAGCACATGCAACACATAGTACACAAAGCTGGTGTGCCAAACAGTCACAGGCCAGAAGGAGAAACAACATGCCTGATACAGTTGTAATAGGTGACTCTATAGGCAGACACACTGCTGTCCCACTCACCAGACTGAACAAGGGAAAGGGTACAGTAAGCTGCCTGTAGGCTGCTACAATACGCCACATAACACAAGTACACAGGTCACCCTAAAGCAAGTAGAAATATGATGTAGTCATTGTCCATGCTGGTGTGAATGACCTGAGATGTACCTCCCTGGACTACATAAAAAGAGACATGGATGAGCTCTCTGAGTATGTACTCCAGGCCGGTATGACAATCACCGTTTGCAGCATCCTACCCTCACCAAGAATGATGCCACAGTACAAACACAGAATGATCAGCTTTAACAGGTGGCACAATTACAGCTGTCAGTCCAAGAGGATCTAATGTCTGTCTGCTTGAGATGTCATGCATGACAAGCCATGCTGCTGTTCCAGGGATGGCTTGCACCTGTTACCCCTGGGCGTCTGGATATTGGATAAGGCTTTTGCCACCTCCATAGAGCTGTATTTAGGCAAGGCTGAAAAGACTAACCCACCACCCTAGAAAACATAAGTGGTAAGAAACATACGGGTAATGCTGACCAATGCCAGATGTGTAAACTGCAATATGCATGCTCCTGAGGCCCTCCCCAGTATGGAGAACATCGATGTCTCTGCAGTGACAGAAACCTGCTGCAAGCCTACTGACAGCACACCAGCACTACCAGGTTATACCTCATATCATGCGTTATGGCCCCAAAACCTGGACCAAAACATAAAAGGAGGGGGAGTATCCATATGCAGCACAGACACCCATATGTCCAGGTAACTGACAATGCACTAAGCATCGGAGACCACCCATGTGCACCTAACTGTAGTCAAAACTGCTGTACAGTCTGTAGCATGCTAAAGACCAAACTCTCACACACAGGAACCTCACCCAGACATCCTGAAGACACTGGACTGTATGACTGTCCCACCAAATACCAAACAAGGTACTCACAAATTACCACATAGGTGGTAAACCATTATGTATGCAAGGAGTAATCAGGGACCTAGGGACACAAGTGGACAGTAACCTGTTATGTGACACTCACATTGCCAATGTGGCTAGGAAGTCTGTCTATATTGGACACCGTATCATAAAAGGATTCACATCTACGTCAACAAGGTCATTGTGCCCCTGTAATGTTCTCTTATCAGACCCATAATCTAGTACAATGCCTCATTTGGGATGTACCTTACCTGACACCTGCAGCGGTTAGAAAGACCTCAAAGGTACCTCACCAAGAGGATAAAGGGTCTCAAATATATGTCATATGCTGCCTGGCTGTAGACACCCCAGCTGAACGCAGTCACATACTGCCTACACAGAGGCATTGTATGTCTGTTGTACAAGGCCATGTCCAACACAGGAGTAATGGACATGCTCCACCCCAGAAAAATCAAAGCCATTGGAGCTGTGAGAGTGACAGACGTCAACCTCAACACATAATGAAATAGGATGTGCTGGAGGGACAGATACATAACTCAGAGGCTCCCCACACCCTGGAACAGGATCCCACTCCATGTTAGGCAGAGCCCCTCACTGACACTCCTCAACAGGAATATTGCCAAGTGGATGGATGATCATAGATGTACACTGGGGGTCTTCACTGTGTCACGTCCAGACAGAGGCACAGTAAAGTAAATCATAAATGGCCATAATATTCACATAGCAAGGGCGGTGAAAACACACACACTCTGGCTAGGCTTACAAATGCCCTAGGGTGGATAGCCTAGTATGAACCTATGAACCTATGAAGATACAAATTGTACAGGACACTAAGGATAATCCCAAGGCTTACTCAACTGATGGTAGGAACCATGTTGGGAATTCACAGATATGCTCTGAATCACACAAATATTACAAACAACATACCAAACACACACACATATTGCCAACATACAACCTGACAGGTGCAGTGCAAACCCCCCCCCAGAATGCAAAATATCTATCCCAGCAGACTGCTGGCCCCCTGACATTGCAGATGCTGAGGTAACAGCCAGCATCTACAAAGCAAAACACACAGCAGCAATGGTATGAGATGGTGTCCTGGGCTGAGTCCAACATGGACTCCAAGAAGAATGGAATGCCAAATCACACTACTGCTCAATGTCAGCCTTACCACAGGATATGTACCCAAAGAGCAGTGTACAACAACAGTGGTCCTTCTCAACAAAGGTGTTGCCTGAATGGATACTGCAAACTACCACCCCAGAATCCTGACAAGCTTGGTCTGCACAGCTATGGAAAGGATCAGCATGTACCGCAGACATAAAGATATCGGGGACCTACTGACACCGGACCCTACCCAGTGTGGCTGTCTTAAGTGCAGATCCTGCCCCTAAACATGTTTGACCCATTTGAAACAGTCATTAAGGTCATTGATGAGGGCAATGTGGTCCACACAGCGTAGCTGGACCTTGCAAATGCTTCCATACAATACCCTACGTGTTCAGTATAGATATGTTCACCAGCTTAAATATAAACCCCTATGTCAGTAGAGGGGTTGCAAACCAGACCAAGGACAGAACTGACATGGTCAGACATGTTGCAGCCATGTCAGACTACAAACCAGATATAAGTGGCATCCCACAAGGCTTGGTCCTGGGACCTCTCTCGTTTCGTATATATGTCCATAGGTACAGGCCAACATGGAAGGACTGTGACTGAACATGTATGCAGAGGACTACAAACTGCCCGCCATATCTGACCCCAGCTGACACAAGCATCCCACAAAAGGGCCACATAGAAAAAGACAACTGGTGCCATAGCCATGTCAGCAAGCTAATTGCAGAAAAGTGTATAGTCAACCCCCATGGATATACAGTAAGTGCCCACCAATTACCACATAGGTGTTAACCCATTACGTACCTAACATGTAATGAGAGACCTGGGGACACAAGGTGATAGATATCCTGCATTGGACAAACATGTGGCTGTAGTGTTCACAGAAACATACCATATACCCACCTAATCATGAAGGTTGTCAGATCTAGATAAGGGGAGGTCATTGTGGCTCTGCAGTCATCCTACATCAGCGTTACAATTGACTACAATAGCCCCTGTGGGATGTACCTCAGCAGACACCTCCATCAACTGTAAAGTCCCCAACAGTACCTCACCAGGAGTAGCAAAGAGCTTGAACAGATGCCATGTGTTGCCTGATTAAACAAACTGCAGCTCCACACACTGCCATACTGCCCACCCAGAGGCAAGCTGTGCCTGATGTATAAAGTCATGTCCAAGCTGGAATCAATGAACATGCTGCACCTTGTACAATCTGAATGGCAGTGAGCTATGCACATGAGAGACCTGAACCCCAGCACTGACATACATAGGACAAGCTGTACTGAATGATCCATAACACAGAAGCCACCCCACTCTTGAGTAAACTCCCAGTACAGGTTAGCCAGAGAGTCACCCATCGACTCTCCTCAAGAGGAATCTTGATGAGTGGATGGGAGATGGTAGGTTTACCCTGGGTATCACTGTTATGTCACAGGTAGACGGAGGCACAGTATACTAACCATGACATATGTCATGGCAAACTCCAGTTACAATGTGTGTCGAAGGACAAACACACTCTCTGACTAGCATTAGAAATGGCCTAGGGCACATCGCTAGTGTTTGCCAATGTCCACCTATGTTGTGGAATACACTACCAATGTTGGACAAGCCTGGTTTAAGTAGTCCATATCTGAACATAATGCAACATGGTCATATGTGCACAACTGGCCCCTAAACAGTCTGTTGTGCTCACTATGAAGATTTAAAGCAGTGATAGGACTAAAGCCCAGGATACTGTCCACCACAGTGAAAGTACTGAACCAGTACACTATATGGTACTACAGTGTTAGGTCAGTATGAAAGGATGTTGACAACTGTATGCAAAGTATCCCATGCAAACCCTGCAGGCACAGTATAATCCCTGTTGTGTTCAGACACGAAGCAGTTGGCCAGTAAGTACACAACATGACACCCAACACACAACCATAAACGTGAGATATTGTTGAAGTTCACACTCATCCACATATGTGGTGGACTGCAGAGTTCAACATATGGAAAGCTCACACTGGGCATGCTCGCACACTTTGATAAATGAGACATATGTCAGACAACATGCCATGGAAAGGCTGAACTGGGCATGCTCACACACTTAGGCCATATCTCCGTTTAGCAGTTGGCCACACATATCTGGTATTTGTACGTGTCATTCCAGGAACCAACCACATCACAGCAATCTGCCCAGTGCACACAGTTAAATGACTACAGAGACATAAGTGATATAGTGGATCCCCCTCATATTCAAACATCTTCCACAGATACACAAGTTGTTCATAGAAACAGGGAATGCTATGGCAATAAAGACCTGCAAACAGTCTATCAGCAACAAATATTGTGCATCTGACAATTAAACATATGGGTGCAGAGGTCAATACTAGGCTGTTTGCCCTAGGGAATGAAAGCTTAGCCAGAGTGTGCTTGGCGTCTGCATCCCCAGTACAGTAGGCTACTGTGCCACTGTAAAGTAGGTCACATAAGGCATCGTGTGAGGCTAGTGTGCTGTGCCTCTGTCAAGCAGGGACACAGTGGAGATCCCAGGGTTTGAATGTGCTAAGCCACATCTGTGTTGTTGGCGTGTGCTGGAAGAGGGTTGCTGAGGACCTCTAACAGTAAGTGGGCATCAATAACAGACTGAGGGGAGCCCTATCTGCATTGTCTGGACAATTGCACTGTCAACACTGTGTTGTGATGATTATGTGGGATTGAAGTGTCGTGCTGGTACTGTTCAGAGATGTCCTCCCTCTGTGGGCTACAGCTCTGCAATGTATTAGCTCACTCTGTCTGTTGGACAGCTCATATATGGCTGGTGTACACCTGACAGGTGTCCTGTTGTGGAGCAGTCATGGGTATATGTGGGATAGCATGATCAATGCAAACCTTACACATGCTCATAGAATGCAATTGTCAAGGATTATGCAGAGTGGCCAGTATAGTCCCCCAGCATGGGTCATTTGAAGTCTTCCACCCCAGTCTTCACAAGTGTAGAGTCTGCTTGTGATAAATACAGTTTGTTTGCAGTGACAACCTTGCCTGGGGGTGGGGATGGGATATGGATGTCCAGGAAAGGTGGGTATGGTCAGATATCAACAATGGTGGTCTACCTCTGGTGTGGAACAGTGAGTACCCATGTTGCAGATGGTCAGGTGCAATATGTATTCCCCCATGTGGCTGTGGTGAGTGGTTCTGCCATAGCACATGGACCCACAAATTGTAGTGGCTGTAGGGTAATGTTGTAGAGGCCTGAGTAGTTCCCACACACAATATGCCTGTACCTGACGTTAACAACTGGAATGGTGTATGTGAACACCTGCATATCCCGGCACTGTTCCCAGGGAAGCAAAGTGTGTGTCCTGGATGTGGGAGGGGTGTTCTGGACTGGTTGTGTTGTGTGTTACAGGTCTTGTGGTCACGAAGCATGGTATAGAACATAACCTGCCAGTGCGATGTGCATATCTGACCCTGGAGTAGGTGTCTGCAAATGCATATATATGCTATCCCCCACCTGACAGGTAGTACTAGATGTACATACCTCTGTAGAAATAAAGATGTCAGCACCCTATAAATACTTCAGGTGCAGAACAGATGCCCAGTAATTCGGATAGCTCGCTCTCCTAACGCGTCTCCCTCAAGTGTCATAATATAGTTAGGTAGGGGCTTGAACCATGCAAATGCTCAGTGGGTGAGTGGGGTTGTTGTGTGTGCAAGTCTGTGTGAGGGAAATGTCCCTTTTGGCAACTGGGAAAACACACTACAGGATGCACATTCCCCTTTCTAAACACTGATGATGTCAGCACCCTATAAGTACGGCAGGAGAAGTAAAACCTCCCAGTAATGCGAATTGTGTGCTCTGCTATTGCATCTGTCTCGAGTGTCCTAGCATAGTTAAGTAGGGATTTGAATCCTGCAAATGGCAAGTGTGTGTGGAGGAGGGTTAGTGTGTGTGCAAGTCTGCGTGAAAGGTATGTCCCTTTTGGCAACTAGGAGAACACACTACAGGATGCACATTACCCTTTCCAAACACTGATGATGTCAGCACCCTATAAGTACAGCTGGAGAAGGAAAACCTCCCAGTAATCTGAATAGCGCGCTCTGATAATGTGCCTTTCTTAAGTGTCATAACATAGTTAAGTAGGGGTTTGAATCCTGCAAGTGTGTGTGTTTGGATGAGGGGAGTTTGTGTGTGTGCAATTCAGTATGAAAGACATGTGCTTTTTGGTAATCAGGAGAACACACTACATGATGCACATTACCCTTTTCAAATACTGATGATGTCAGCACCCTATAAGTACAGCCGGAGAAAAGGAGGGGGTAGTAGGGTATGTGTAATTGCAAGTGTGAGAGAACAGTTCCTTTTGGCAACTACTACAATACACCAGATGCTGCATATTCCCCCAGTAAACACAGGTGATGTCACCACACTATCAGTACAGCCAAACAGGGCTAATTGCCCAGTAATGCCAATAGTGCACTCCGCTACTGGGTCTATTACCACTGTCAGAGCACAGATAGGTATGTTTTGGAAACCCACAACTGCCACGTGTGGTTGTGTCACACAAAATGACCATGTGTGGGTTGTTGTTCATAACAATGCATGACATTGCTTAAACCAGCAATGGCAATGCACACATGATGTATGTGTGTGACACATACATATTTATACCTGTGACCTTCAGTAGTTACCATGTCTGACACGTGCCTCAAGTGGATAAATGGTATTTGCAATGCATAACATTATGACTGTGTCTTACTGTGCAGGGGCTGCATGCGGTATGTGTATATACAGTGTGAGTTGTATATGGTATCATCCTAACAGCGGGGGATACACATCTGGTCTGGGCCATATAGTCTACATGTAGTCGATGAACAGGTGCTGCATGTTCCCACCTGTTGTGGGAGTGGTAACATGTTGTTCCACTGCAATTCAGTGACTACATGCTGGGAACCTTTCAGCTAGTGTGTTGTAGCTACAGTAATGCTCACACACAATGTTCAGCTGGATGCAGTCCAGCCATATAAAGACATATCTAGAAACTGTCATATTCCCAGTGTTGTTAGGGAGGACAGGTGGGTTTCTTGTGTATGGGAGGGTTGTGTGTGCCAGGCTATGAACCAGAAGGCAGTCCAACACACTGTTAGCTGCTCATGGATAGGCCCTGATGCTTTGTGCTGTGCCAACAACCTGGAGGTGTGTGTATCTGTGGTGCCTTGAGATACCACCCCCTGTTCATGTGTGGTACATGTGTAGGGGACGACAGGCATGGTATGAGGTATAACCTGGCAGTGATGGGTTGCACCTGTGAGCCGTGAATCAGGAATCTGTTACTGCAGAGATATTGCAGTTTACCATGCTGAGGACAGTGTCCAGTGCATGCATCTTGCGGTGTACACTGCTGGTGTTGTGTAGCATTACTGTTAGTGTCCTATCCCGTGTGATACCCGTGGAGGTGGCTATGTAATCTGAACCCTGCAGCAAAAGGCACTATGTGTGTATCAAGAGGCTTTGCCAATATACAATGGCCCATGGGTGACACGTGCAAGCTGCCCTTCGCAAATCATTGTGGCTTCCCTAGCATGTAAGCACATGCTGACAGCCATTGGATACCCTATGAATGACATTGGAGATTGAGCAGAATGTAGACATAGAACACCCTTCCTACATATTGTGGTAGCATACCTGGTGAGGGTATGATGGCAACCAAGGTCAGGCTCATACTGGCCCGTGCCACATGCTGAGAGAGCCCTTCTATGTTCCCTATCATGTAGTCCAGGGAGGTACGTCTCAGGTCATCCATAGTGGCATGGACAATGACTGAGTCATATGTGTCCATGCCTCTGACTGACCTGTATGCATGTGTTATGTGGTGGACCATAGTGCCCCATGGGCATATCACTGTGACCTTCACCATGTACAGCCTGTTGAGCGGGACCCCACTGCAGCAACCAAGAGAGGTACCTGACACATCTGTAGCAGGTGTGTTGTGTAGCCCTACAGGCTGTGAGTGTGTGGCACATGGGATGTGTGTGCCATGTGTGGCATGTGCTCTGTTCCGACTTAACGTATGCCTGTGTGCCAGCTGCGGAGGTGTGTGATGCTCAGGCAGGATGCTATTCTGAGGCTCCAAGTATGCCCCAGTGTGTTCGGATTGCTGTCAGTGTGGGTCTATGTCAGACTGGTATTGTAGTCACTGTAGTATGTCATGCCACCTGACAGGGTATGGCAGTACTGGGTTCAGAGTGCTCAGTCCCCAGATTGGCTATGTGGTTGCATCTCACACATGTGTTCTACGTTCCTGGCCAGGGGAGAGGGTTGACTGCATACATGTGGCAGCTGTGACATTGCCACATGACTCACATAAACCACAACTGGACCATAGAGGTGATTCACAGGTTACCGTTGCACATGCTACCATAGTAGCGTGATTGCCATGGTGATTACCAACACATAGGGCCAATGGGGAACAACATACTGAAGGTGAGTATGTGTGGGTGTACTGCTACTGATTTCATAGTGCTGGCATATATGACTGCACACGTGGGTAAATGCCAGGTAAGTCATATGCAATGTGTCACAGGCAATGTACATGCAAACAGGACAGACAGTGACGTTCTGTCAGGTGGAAAATTGACATACGTATAGTACGCTATGCAGATGTCACTAGGAATCCACAGAAGCTCTGTAAATCTGCATTGCAGGTGGAATCAGTGTTCCAGGGAACCTCAAGCAAACATGCATGCAAACAAAGCTACAGTAAGCAGGGCTGGAAGTAGTCCATTGTACAACAAAGAAGGGGTACCACTTCCAGTAGGTAACAGTGCAAATATGCAGGCACTATCAACATGTACCCAGGAATGCACAGCTCAGATGTCCATGGTAGAACTGATATTATTTAATATTTAATTTAATTTAAATTAAATTGGTAATGCACACATATCAACATGCGCAAACATCCACATTGCATAGTCATTGTGGGCAACATGCCACCATTAGTGTACATGTCCATCATTGCGTATCACTACTTGCATTACCTTCTCCCCTGTGCTACCTATGTATGTGGCTATCTGTTGACATCCTTACCACCGGTATGCAATAATGTGCAGCTGTTACACTATGGTACTTACTATGGGTGTAGATAACAATTCAGGACAGTCATACAGTTACTGCATCAGGCATGCTGGGATATACACACAATCATATCAGCACACTGTACTGTTACCAACATGATACTAGTAATACACTTCTATGTAATTACCCTGTGGATCAGCAACATGTTAACCTGTTCCTGCACTGATGCTGGAGATTGCAGGAGGTGGCACAGTTTCATCATATGCACAGGGTGTGAACTAGGTATGCCTGAGTCTGCCACTGATACCACCAATTGACATGTATGTGTATGTGTCTTGGTGAGGGATAGCAGTACAGGGTGGGGCACTGTTGGTGCAGTATGTGTGTGTATGTGGTAGCCCTAGGTGTTAACATTTCATATGTGTGTATGCATGCACACAGTTCCACCTCATGGCTGCCATATACTGGAGTTTGTGGACAGCCACAGACTGCACCTGGCAGGTCATACAGATCAGTGTCTGTGGCCACGGACACGGTACCTGTGCCTGGCAGGGGTGCTACGGACCATATCCGGTACTAAGCCAGACTGGGTACTGTCATCAGAAGCGGGAGTTTGTTGACTGGACACAGGTCCCTGTTGGGACTGTCCAGAGCCACGTGCACATGGTCTCCTGGGGTGGTCTGATGACAGCACAGACCCAGCATTGCTGGGGCTGCTGCTGGCACTATGGGGGCATCCGCGGGCCTGTTGTCATCCACGCCGACTGCCAGCTGCTGCTGTTGCTGGCATACAGCCACGTCGACACCGCAATCGTCCACCATTGCCCTGGCTCATGGACATGTGGTTGTGGAACTGCTGTAATATGTCCCCACAATGTCTATGACATCGGTGAAATTACGGATAGCATCTGCGATGTCACGCATACTGTCAATCATAGATGTGCGACATGCTCTCAGCTCCCTCAGACCCTGTCTGGTGTACCTTTCCATACGTGACTGTGCCTGCATGACAGCCCAAAACATAGCTGAGGTTGACAGACCTCTTTGGGCACGTCTGCCAGAGGCAGTACGCCCACAGATGCTCCCACGAGAACCCATGGGCAACTGTCTGTGTGGTACCATCTCAGGACCCTGCCCATGGCTGCTGTGTGGGGAAGCATGTGCCACAGATACCACATTACCCTGGTCAATACCCACTGTATCCTGTCCATCACCTAGGGACATTGGTGACATAGGATGTACTGGCAGGATGACTGTGCGCAATGATGGGGTTGACAGCTGTGTACTGTCAATTGGCTGACCAATGACGGACCCTGACACACCTTCCTGTGCCATTACACAGATATCATCATTATCAGTACCTGTGGCACCAGATTCAGGTTCCCTGCTGCAGGACACCAGAGCAGCACCAGAACCTGTGGGAGGAAGACAGGAAACACAGTTTACAATGTCTACATAATGTTACCAGTGATGCACACATGCACACATGCACACGTGGACACATGCACACATGCACACATGGACACATGGACACATGCACACATGGACACATGCACACATGCACACATGCACACATGCACACGTGCACACATGCACACATGCACACATGCACACGTGGACACAGGCACACATGCACACGTGCACATGTGGACACATGCACACCCCGCAGTATACACACAGAACACTACTGAGTTACACTATTATTACTAGCACTATCAGGACTATTATAGGTATTGTTAAAACACACTCACCAGCATGGATGGGCTGCCTTGCTGTAACAGTGGAGGGACCTGCAGAAATGAGGGGATTAATGTCAGTGGGCACAACTGTGCCATTGATACTGCGTATGATACAGTTCAGTAGTACACCAGTTGCCTTTCACATGTCAGCTGCTGATATTGGCAATATCACACCTGCACAATTACATACTATGTTGACAGCTACATACCAAGGACACACTTTACACATGCATAAACTAACAGTGGACAGAACAGTCAAGTGTACATATGGCATATTACCTGCATGCTCCATGTCGTGTTGCTGTGTGGATCCAGCCTCCATCATAATGCAGGTGTGTTGCTGTTGATGTTCCTGGGCTGGAGCCACTACACTTAGGAGTAGCCCCTCCAGTCTGGTGAGGGGGGGATGTGTGGCCACCCCACCTCCTATGGCGACCTGTTGCCTGTGGATATCCGACGCACGCTGATGGACATTTCTGATTAAATCACTGCAGTGTTGTCGTACCTGCTCATATGTCCTATTATGCGTGCCAATGTAATTTACCCTACGGACAAGATCTTGCCACAGTGCAGCCCTCTCCTGCTGATTCTGGCTGGTGCGGGAAAAGAGTATGTCATAATCCCGCACCAGGCTCTGGTGTATCTCTTCATCTTCTGCAGCAGAGTAGGCAGGATTTCGCTGATGCGCCATGTCCCTGAAAGAGAACACAAACAGGATATCAGCAAACTATGTCAGCAAAATATGGCACACATACTATACATGATACTCAACTGTAGTGATATACTACTACTCCCATATGTAGCACGAGTGTCTCTTGGTGGATACACATGTACATGGCCAGATATCAGTGCTCAGCCAACACCTGTGCAACAATACCTGCCACATTCCATACAACATAGTACCAAGCCCCATCGGTCAGCACACTGAGACAAGTCCAATGCACCACCTCACTCTGGGGGTTCATAACAAGGTACTGTATGTGGAACGTCATCCACTAGTGTGATCTGGACACAAAATAATTGGCCTGGATATACATATCCCACCACCACCACCAGCGCAGTAGACTACTTTGATATATATGTGAATAGACAGATTTTCACTTGTTAGGACTGAGATGGTATCCATGCAGCCCACTGGGCCAGTGAAGACCACAACCCACAATGCTGACCCCTTTGCAAATGCTTCCCACGGACATCCCAAAGAATGCATGGAACATGCACACACAATTCTAACCCAGACCCTATGCACAAAGGTTAGGCATCCTGTCTGGTGGACCCCAGCCAAAGACAAATTGTATAACGATAGAAGGAGGCTACTGCAGGACAGAGCAGAATCACATAAAGGGAAGGCATCTGTGGTCGGCACTAGTAATAAGCTAAGTTCTCTCATAACAACATCCAAGGCCAACTCTGAGAGGGAAATGGCCAAGGACACTATAGATAACCACAAGGCCTTCTTCAGTTTTGTTAGACACATGGACCAAAAGCCTCAGATATGCTCTGAGTTAGTGCACAACTGCATAAAATTCACTGAACCCACAGATACTGGCAACATTCTGGCAGACAGGTTCAGTGCAAATATCCCCCCTCCCTCTCCCCCAAAATAAGAAATACTTATCACAGCTGAATGTAACCTCCCTGTCATCTCAGATGTCCAGGTGAGGGCCGCCCTCAGCAAAGCAGAACACACAGCATCAATGTGACCTGATGGTATCCCTGGATGTGTGCTACGTGCACTCCAAGAGGAGCTACAACCACATATAAAACTGATATTTAACCTTGGCCTTACTACAGGATATGTACCTGAACACTGGCATACAGCAACAGTGGTCCCACTCCACAAAGGAGGCACCTCTACTGACCCTGGGAACTACCACCCCATAAGCTTAACCAGCCTGGTCTGCAAAGCTATGGAAAGATTCATTATGGGACTCATATACAGCGATATTGGGTACCTACAGACACTTGATCCCACCCAGTTTGCCTTTGTGAAGGGCTGATCCTGCCTTTTGAACCTGGTTGACTTTTTCAAAACAGTCACTACAGCCATTGATGAGGGCAAAGCAGTCCATACAGCCTACCTGGACTTGCCTAAGGCCTTCGACACAATACTCCACACAGGCATCATAGACAAGCTCATCAGCTTAAATGTTAATACATATGTCGCATGATGGGTTGCAAACTGGTTGAACAACTGAATCCATAAAGTCAAAATTGCGGGAGCCATGTCAGACTCATAGCCAGTCACAAGTGGTATCCCACAGGGCTCTGTCCTAGGACCCCTCTTGTTTGGCATTTACTTCTCAGATGTGAAAGCAAACATAGGCGGGTTGTGGATGACAAAGTTCCCAGATGACTACGAACTAAGCGCCATAGTCGTTACACCAGCTGACACACACATCCTACAGACAGGCCTCACTGAAACGGACAACTGGTGCCAGAATCATGGCCTAACACTGAATGACATGTAATGTATAGTCATCCCCTTTGGGTAAAACAACGTACACACAACTTATCACATAGACATACATATAGATACAGACCAATAACACATATGGAGGGTTCACAGTATGTAAACTATTAAATTGTTACTTTACATTACCTGTGTTTGTCGCAGCTGGTTGCATTACCATTAGTATAGGTTCCTGCTGCTGCTAGCCCAGCTTGATACTGACACTGATGACAGCTTCAACTTAGTTTGTCTTACGTGTGGTTTTTGTTTGTGCTTTTATTTTCTTTTTTTCTTTCTTTTTTCTCTCTCTCTCTCTCTGCCTCCAGACGGTGCAATGAAAGTATTGCATGTGTGGCGTGGGAGTACAGGATGCTTTTGTAGGTATCTGCATATGTCCATGTGATGGCCTCTGCACCAATTGTAAGCCAGCATTTGCTAATTGCATGCAGCCAGTTGTGTACTGATTGCAGTTCTCACTGTGATTTCAGGACAGTGCTATAAAAGGGTATGTGAGATAGGCATTGCCCTTTCAGATTGCGGGGACCATGCTGGTATGCTGTGGACACTGTTCTGTGAGTGTAAAGGTTAGTATCTCTCTCATAATTCAGGCTGTGTTGTAGATTAACATTTCTCCATTCATCTCTCCTGTTTCCTGTACTAAGTGTGTATGTACACTGACACCTACAACTATATATATATATATATATATATATATATATATATATATATATATATATATACATATACATATATTTATATATGTATAATAACTGACATTATTACCTACTAGCTACCAACTAGCATGGCTGTTTCTGTTCACACACTACTATTATAGAAATCCACTAGATTTGACAGTAAATATACATG
Source organism: Protopterus annectens (assembly GCF_019279795.1). Lineage (NCBI taxonomy): Eukaryota > Metazoa > Chordata > Ceratodontiformes > Protopteridae > Protopterus > Protopterus annectens. The sequence continues at coordinate 845,791,715 of NC_056730.1, read as the reverse complement.
ACATGCTTTGTGTACTACACATCCTATATTCCCTTTACACTCATTCCTACTATTACATGATATATTTATTGTAGCACAATGCTGTTATATAACAGTCATGGCTTAGTGGTAAATCATGTAGACTACTGTTTCCAAGGTCCTGGGTTCGGGACTGACCGTGGGATTTTATTTTGCTTTTGAACTGGCTACAGGACCTGTCGTTCAGAGTGACTAAGGCACTTTTAAGCAGTTGTAACCGGGTTAGCGCTGGTTTGCGCGGAGCTCAAGCATGCGCACTAGCATTCAGCTCCGCGCACACCCGCTTACAACCGCTTAACAGTGCTTACTCTGGCACACACCCGCGCTATTTTCTTTGAAAGAAATGAAAATGGGGAGACAGGAAAGTGGTGAAAAAGGGGTCACAAAAAGGGTAAGACAGTAGGGAAACAACCTTGGGTTTTGCAGGAGGGATGTAGGTAAGGCCCATAGCTGCCCATTTCTTCATCAGCAACAGCTGTGCATATGTTTGTAATTTGGTGTGACATTTGAAACCTTCCACCCCTGAGAGAGGTGTCAGGACAACAATAATACTTGTTGTACAGCCAGTTGTAATTGACAGTTTCCATGTCCAGCAGACATGTGTGCGAAATGGGCAGCTATGTATGGGGCGTGCGTTTTTTGTGGGTACAGAGTGCCCTTTTTTTTTTTTTTTTTTCAGGTGAGACTGGTATGTCAGGTAAAGGAAGTCGGTATAGCTGGGGAGGTAGGTTGGGTAGGTCAACAGACAAGACAAACAAGACGCATACAGGGGCGGTGTATGACACGTGTGGGGGGGTTACACAATTGACGGGGATGGATGTTTGGATATCCAGAGCCCATGAGCCCACAGATGGCAACAGTGGAACTGATATCCCCACCCATGGGCAGTTGCCACTGTTCCTTCACTGCCCAGAATGAGGCTGTGCTGGGGGCTGTGTAGGCCGGGCAACAGGCATGCCCATTAGTTGTGCCACCTGTGCCTCAAGCTGGCGTAGGGGCCCAAGAACAGATTCCTGGATCTCCCTACGCACCACAGTCCAGACGCTACAGAGGGTGAGTGGTGGTTCTCCTCCGGCCACACTTGCAGAGGGGGGACGAGCCCCATCCCCTGCAGCGCTTCCACCCACAGGTGGCACAGGGCCACCGGAGGAGGGTCCGGACTGGGCACTACTGCCAGGTGCACTCGCCAGCTGAGGTGGGAGAGGTGGGTCCGCTGGAACCCGTCTTCCCTGTCGTCCTATGTTTTGCATTATGTCAGGACAGTTTGGGTTAGTAACATACAATACCATTCGCAGTTAGTTGCAACAGCATGCATTAGTATTCCCATTAACCAAACACCCAGATATTCACACCATTGAACAGAGAGCATAACACATGCATAATTTGAACAGCAATACACAGTCCAACAACATGTAGGGTTGATTGATGGCAACAGGCCATCAGGTTTGGATGTATGAACAGGGCAGATGCATCAACATACATGCAAATATGTATGACCCAACAGGACAATTGTCCGGGGGTGTTAATTGTGATTGCACATACCAATTTCATGTGGAATGGATTATATGTGGTTATAGGGTAGGGTGAAGAAAATATAATTAACACCTTCAGATACCAATACATATGCTGTACATTTCTAATAGCTGCAGATATATACACACTACAGTTCTACCTACATTTTCCTATGTGGTAACTACGTCAAGTTGGTGATAGGAATGTTACTGCTACATCAATATACATTTTCATTTTTATTCATACACGTTCATATCTGGCTTTGTTCAGCTATATCATCCTGCTACATTTGCTTTATATAGCTATAGACAACTGTGGATGTTTGGTATTTCAGACTATCATACTATCTGCATATTGCAGACTGAGAAAAACATATCCAGATTTTGGGATACACATTCCAGCTGCAGCAACATTTTGAACACATTTCGCAGTTTGGTTCTGCTTGTCACATTCATTTCATTCTGTACTGACTGCAGTATATTTTATTCAGGGGTTATTACTACTTTATTGGTGGCTTCATAACTCTTTCTCACACTCTCTCACTTGTTTTAATTTTTCAATTCAGGATGGTACTTACTTCTAGGCTTTATTGACATGTTTTACCTGTAGTTATTACAATCCTTTCCAACAGTCTCACTTCTGTCATGTTTCAGTATTTCAACAGGGATATATTTCACACATGTGATTTGCTCATCTTCTGCAGCTGTACTTTTCTGCCTGCTGCAGGTTGTGTACTATTATATTACAGGTGGGGCATCTTTATTTCAGACTTTATTTCAGACATTTTCATTTTTCTGTTTGGATTACAGACTGCAACACACTTTTGTAATCAAGCAATACTTGCAAACACTCTTACACTGTTACTTGCACATTTTATTACTTAGTGACTACACTGCACTCTTTTGCTAACTGTCATACTTTTATATTTATTTACAGTTACAGGGAGAGGATTACTGACCTGCCTGGTGGTGCAACCGCACCAGCCTATCGCCATAGGCTCTGCGGTTCGCAGAACGGACACCTGCAGCTGTAATATAAATAAAGTAATATTGGAATACACATCTCCATAATATCAGCTAGGTTAATTTCTTACATACATAATTAAATGTAACTTACTCAGTAGTGGCGCGTTGGGCATTTGCCGGGCCTCCTGGATCCAAAGGTTCAGTTGGTCATGCTTACGTCTCTTCAGGTCCGCATGGTGGTGACGGACCTGCTCACCAGTCCTTGGAATCCCTGTGGCACTGGTGAGATCATGAGCCAACCGGTCCCACGCCTCAACCCTATATGCTCCCCACAGGACCTGGCCCTGCATGAGTTGGGCCTCATGATTGTGGACAAGGAGCCAGACCATATATCTGGACTCCTCAATGCCCCACCTCTGTGCTCGGAAGCAACTACCCTCACCTACTCCTGACATTCTGGCTGCAAGTTAGTTCTACAATCTGTCATGCTGTGTATTCCCACCTATGGGGCTTATATATGCCGTTTTTCCTGCACTTATCTGTGATTGGCCATTTTGGAATTGTATCAGCTTCACAAAACCTGCTTTGTCATGCTCCTCTTTCTATTCATTCCTATATATTTGCTATTACTGCATTTCTAAGTACAGCTGTCATGGCTTAGTGGTTCAGTACCTTGCCTATGGTGCATGGTATCCTGGGTTCGAACCTGGCCACTGCTTTTTATATTTTATGATTGTCTAGACAGGCTAGGGGGTGTGTCTGTGTAAAGGCAGTTTTGTTACAGCTTGCTCAACGTTGCCCGTCGGTTAGCTTGTTGGCGCGGTGCGCAGCTCCGTGCAGACAGGTTACGCTGGTTTACGCTTCATTTGGCTGTCAGCATGCATATTACACTCAGCTCAGCTAGGGGCACACAGTTTCAGCGTGTTAAAACATGGCTCACCTATGGGCACTCATTTTGCACCTGTTGAACCATTGCTAACCTACGGGCACTCATTTTGCACCTGTTAAACCACTGCTCACCTACAGGCAGATGCACTCAACTTGTTAAACTATAGCTCAGCTATGGGCACATCTGGCATTTTTTATTATTTTGTTATCTCACATTTCTTCAAAATAAATGGCATATTTCATTACATTTTACATAAAATATAATTTTATATGTGTACATATATGTCAGGGACTTGTTTCGTGCTTATTTCACTAAAAATAATAATTGATGTTGTGGGGGCTCGAACCATGACTGCCTGCTCTTTAGCTGACGTCTTTACCATTACGCTATTGCTTTTTGGCTTACTTTGTATTGTTAGTTCTTATATGCTTTTCCACTTACTGCTAACTGTGGCTGAGCTACGGGCACGCCTGCGCAAACGAGCGCACTCACGGGCAAACATCTTTACAGTTCAAAAAAAATATAACATGTTCATTTATATAATTTTATGTTCTTAGTCTGTGGGGGCATGTGTTGTGTTGTGTTTATTCACATTTCCATGTACTCTGTCGTGGGGGTTTACTTTGGGCACTTTTACTCTTCTGGGGGCGTGTCTGTTTGCAGGGCTCGGCCTACGGACACGCCCCCTAATGTCTTCCACGGACCGTGTTAGCCTTAGGTATGATTCAGCATGCCCTCATGCATATGCATGACATGCTGATGTCACACCGTTTAACTGCAGCCTCCGTGTAAGCCTTGTATCTCTTACACGGAGGCTTCGTGAATCCTGCCCATTGTCACTAAAGGTTAAAAATAAAGCTTATTAAATTGAGTTAAAAAGTCAAGTTTAAAAGTATGTATAACAATGTGTTAAGAATTGATATTTAGTGTGTATTAATTTTGATGTATTAATATTGAATGTATTTAAATGTGGAAATATTTGAAATGGATGCACACATTTTGTACAGATATATTTCTTATTTATGCATTTATAGATATTTATTTGTATAACAAGATTATTACAGCTGTATTTAAATATCATTATGAATGATTTTGTAGCTAATGGGGGCATTGTTTATAAGTTAAATAATATTTCCTTTCAAAGTGTTTGTAATTTTTTAAGAAAACTGGGTGTATGGTGAATGTATTTAATTATGTAATTAATATAATTAAGAAACCTTAATTGATTTATTGTTGGTTAAAAATGGCATATAAAGGGACATACTGGAAAGTTGCAAATGTTCAAGCAGAAGGCGAAAAGCTGAAGTACCAGAATGGTTTTAATAAAGAACTACATGTCCTGATAATGGATTTCCTTGCCTCTTTTTCGTGTGGTATGAAGAGTTGGTCTTTTCATGTTTTTGTGAATTAACCTTAACTGACCTGCACTAATTTCTGTGTGACTCACAAAAGACAGAGGTATGGTTTCTTTCCTACTTTAAAATCATTCCCCCTTTCCCCATTTTCTACATGGAGTTAGGGTTTCATATCAACTGTTGCCAACTTTCCTGTGTGTCCTAAATCTTCTTAATCAGATTGTCTTCTGCTTTCATGTACATGTGCCCATTCAATATAATCTGTTTTCTTTGTCCTTCTCTTCAATTGAAACTACTTGGGGTTTTGTTTTGATGTCTTCATTTCTTCATCTGTCCCACAGTGTGCATCCTCTCAGCCATCACAGGCATTTCATCTCAATCACCTCTAGGTTCCTCAACAGTGCTTCCTTCACTGCCCATATTTCTGTACCATACAGTAGTACTAGGCACACCATTGTTTTGTGCACCTTTCTTTTCTGCTTATTTGGCATTCTTGTCACACACTACCCGTGACACTCTGTGCCATTTGGCTGCTGCCCCTCTGATTCTAGCTTTGGCCTCCTAATTCAGATTTCCCTTTTCTTCAACCACTCCTCCTAGATGCTTGAAGCTGTTAACCTTTTCCGCCGCTTTCCCTTCTAGCTCATTTTTCAGTTTCTTATGATTTATCCCACTTGCTGCCATGACAACTGTCTTGTCTGTACTCAGTTTCATCCCATGTGCCTTAAGATTTGTTTTGCATTCCCCTAACATTTGCTGAAGCTCTTGTTCTGTCTCTTCTTGTAATGTCACATGGTCTGCATACAGCAGCTTTGTTGAACATTTCCCTCTGACCTGTTTGCTAATGTAGTCCATCCCCAGTGTGAACAACAGTGGGATCAGAGATGAACTCTGATGCACACCCACTCCCACTGAGAACCCCTCTGTGAGTCCAAACACTGTTTGCATTTGTGTAACCGGGCACTTGTACATAACATTTATTAATTCTGCCAATATTTACAGGACTTTGAAAGATCATGGGTCTGCCCAAATCAGCTTTCTTGGTACCAAGTCATATGTTTTCTCCAAGTCTAGGAATGCCCAGTTGAACTCTTTTTTTACCTCCAACATGGGAAGCAAACACCCCACAGCCCTAAAGCTTTTGTCCTTTGTCACACAACATTCTGAAGAAGTCTTGCATTAGATGAAAGTGTCATACACATTAATAAAAGTTTCTGGTTATCTGTTTCATGCACTTGTGTGTTGCCATAAATTATTTTGGTAAGTTCTTGTTCCTGGTGACTACTGATAGCTGTTATAGTGGTTCAAGTCTCCTTCTTCTTTTTTATCCTGTCTTTTATGGCTCATTGACTATGATGTCCAAAAGATAGGTTGCTGTCGACTACAGAATTCAGAATGCTTCCAGTAACAGACTGTTTCAATTTTAAATGCTGTTCCTTTCAAAATAAATTCTTTAAAAGGCATATTTCTTCTTCAACTGTGTTTAATAATGAGAGCTATTTTCAAATGACAATCAACTAGCTTTGGTTGACCTACTCTTGGAATTTGTAGAAAGATGACTGTACATCTGGCTTGCATCTTTGAATTATGTTATTACTGTGTGCAAGTATTGTCATCCACTTTGTATTAAATTAATTCTGTATATGTGTCAATACATTTTGTTTAAATGATGAATAGTAGACATCCTAATGTATACCAGGGATCCTAGTATATATTTTGCAGAACTACGATGTTCGTGGTAAAGGTAATGGAAAGTGCAGTTTGTCAGCTGACCATGTATATTCTGCCCTGAATGTGTGATTTAAACCAGTAGGACTATCTTATTATATCCTTGAGCTTATGCTCTTTGAATGAGTAAATGATGGCTAATAACCTAAATGTTTTTTAGAGTAGTCCAAGAATAAGGCAATTGTAGTACGTCCATTATCTTTCTGGTAATGGAAAGATCATGCAACCTAACTTGCCTCACTACACATCACGCTATATCATCTCAACAATTTGGTCATTATATTACCTAAGTTTTCCAGTGTTTTTTGGGTTATATTCATAAACATGATACAGAATTTTATAGGAGTGGTAAGCAGCAAAACCCATGTATCATGCTTGTCACAGTTCACAGAATTCTCCGAGATCCCCGGTATGCAGTACATATTGGTACTCAAATGGAGATCCACAGTGTGGAAGAGGATTCACAAACAAATGGAGAACAACTTTGTGGTCTAGGTAATAGATGCTAAGGGATTACAACCAGACAACAAGCTGAAAATCTGCAAATGCAGTAGCGCAGTCACTGAGCACCAAGAAATAATAGTAAAGTGCTCACCCTAACAGAGCTGAGCAATGGCATCATATATCCTTAGAATGCCACTTCTTGTAGGATAGGAAGCACACCACTAGATGCAATGTCATATCCCAGGTTGTGCTGCAGTACAAACAATTACATTGCAACAACCAAACATTGCTGTCCCATAACATTGTGATTCAGCCAAGCTTCCAGGAACAGGGGCAGCTTTTGTACTCTTATCTCACCATTATCACAATACATCAATGAGAACTCATCCATGGTCATGGCAACAGACGTGGTAACTTTTTGTTATGGCTACAGATAAATTAAGAACTGGCCAAGGAACAGAAGGTCTGACATGTGTGTGGTTGTGTATGTGTGTGTGCCAGGGTGTGTGTGTGTGTGTGTGTGTGTGTGTGTGTGTGTGTGTGTGTGTGTGTGTGTGTGTGTGTGTGTGTGTGTGTGTGTGTGTGAGAAACACTGAGTGGTGTGTGTCTTTTTGTGTGTATGACAGTGAGTTGTGTGACTGTGCACGTGTGTGTGATAGCATGTTAGAGTCTAACTAACTGTGCATGAGCATGCATGAGAGGCAATACAGCAATGTGACTGTATATGAGTGTGCATGTGTGACTACGTTTGTCTGTGTCTGTCTGCAGGTGAGATAGTTGCTGAAGAACAGTACAATGCCACCTCCATGATTAGATGATTATCTGTGATTATCTGGTTACATCTGTTGTGTCAGCAGGGTAGGAGCACTTCTCAAGCCTTACATATTTTGTTTCTGCCTTTCCAGTGGGCAATAGTGAGTAGCCTGTGTATGTTTACTGTTTGTGAATATCAGAGCTCATTAGTGAAACAGCATGACATTGCTCCCTCTTTTCATGCAAGGGGAGTTTTGTGAGTCTAATTCTTTTCCTGCTTTCTTATGTACAAATTCAAATGAATAGTGCTTCAGTAGACCCCTTACCTACTATAAAAGATTCTTACAAGCCATTCAAAGATGAATGAAGTCAGAGCTCCTCCCCAGTGACTGGGATTGTGTTTGGACTGATAAAGTCTCTGGGTGCTGTTCATAAACATAATGTGCACTTGTGTAACAATGGATGGTAGACAGCTTTTCTGATGTGTGTGTGTGTGTGTGTGTGTGTGTGTGTGTGTGTGTGTGTGTGTGTGTGTGTGCGTGTGCGTGTGCGTGTGCGTGTGTGTGTGTGTGTGTGTGTGTGTGTGTGTGGGTGCACACATGTGTTTCTCTGATAGAATGTAAGTGTGTATGAGTGACAGTGTGACAGTGTCTATCAGTCTGCATAGGTGGTGCTGTGTCAATGAGTCTGCATGTGAGTGTGGAAGTGTGCATATATGTGTGAGTATGTCTGTGTGTATATATGTCTGTCTTTCTGTCTGGGTTTGTGGGAGGAGAGCAGCTGCTGTAGAATAACACAGTAACAACAGTATGCATGGACCATTTTTCACATTTCCATACTTGGTCCTGGTGTTGTGAGCTAACATGGCAGAAGAGCTACTCTGCTTTATAATTCATGTTTCTGTCATGCTGACAGAGCACACACAGTGCACAGCTCTTCTCTTTCTACAGGACTGCACATTATGTTATTATTATATCAGTCACCTTTATTAGAGCTCTCATGCAGTATAATAGGAGTTTGACATAACCACACATGCCACATTTCTAAACATCCCCTTTGTACACTGGTACTAGTGTGCATATTTTCTAGTCATCTGGGATATGCCTGTCTCTCCCTATTACTACTATGAATACCCTCAGGAGCCATTTCTCCCATAGCTCAGCCAATATCTTGATTCTATCTGCTGTGACCTCATATGACCCAGCTCTTTTCCCTGTCATTTTCCTTGATGCTGTTCTTACTTCTAGGGTGAGCGTCTCTTCTCTTTTATCATACTGTGTGTCTGAGGAAGTACAGCTTCTGTGGGGGTTTCTTCGTTCAGAAGCTGCTAGCTGTTGGAAGTACTCCTTCCCTCTGACTTTGATGTCCTGTGGACTTGGGAGCAGGTTGTTGCTTGCATCATTTATTAAGAGTTTCTAGTGACCATCTTTATATTTCTGTCTTTGCCTTGCAACCTGACAGAGTTTCTTTGTGCCTCTACTGAGTCACTTTCCAGAAGCTGGCAATCAGAGTCCCACTGATTCCTTGTTCTTTGTTATTGCAACTGCTTGCTCTCCTAGCCACTTTATTAGCCACCCAGGAATCCTTCTTAGCTTGGTCAGTCTTTCTAGTTTTTCCTGCACTTCTCCTTTCTTTTGATGACTTCTTTGACATCTGCATTCTACCACTAGCTTTCCTTATGTACCTTATTTCGATACCTGGATCAGACACATATCTATTTTATAGTACTTGCACATGCTGTTCTGAGACCCAGCTATTCTTCTATTGAAACTCTACCTATTTCCTCTTCTTCCTGAGGTGCTATAGCCCTGAGTATTTCCTTGAACTCTTTCTCTCCATTCAACTTTCAGGTCTTCTGCCTAGTCTGTGTTGACCTTAGAGACTTCTCTAACCACTGCTTACAGATGGCGGTAGCAACTAGTAGTTTATGTCATCGGCTGAATGTTTAACTCAGGATGACTTTGCAATCAGTGATTTTCCCCATTTCCCTTTCCTTACTAGGAGGAAGTCTACCCAAGCTGCATATTGATCACTCTTATATGTGATCTTGTGACTCTTTGTCTTGCTGAACCATGTATTGGCCACCATCAAGCCATTTGCCAGGCTGAAGTCTAGAATCACCTCTCCTTCTTTATTCTTGTTGCCTCACCCGTGTTGTCCCAGACAGTCCTGATATCTTGTTCTGTCTGCCCCAATATGTGCATGCAAGTCCCCCCATTATCAACAACTCTGATGTCCTGTTTTATCTATTAGACCCTATAGGTCCTGCAACTGATGGCTCAATGCACTCTTTTCTTCACTGCCACACCTCTTGTTGGGCATAGCCTGAGATTATGAGTATTGCTGCATCCTTACAGTGTAGTCTGACTGCCATGAATCTGTCACTAATTCTCATCTCTCACTCTCTTCTAAAGCTTCTCCCACACTACAGTTCCCACACCATTTCTAGTCTGTCATCTTCCTGTCCAGTGGACACTGGATCCCAAGCCAAGTGGGTTTGCTGTACCACCCTTTCATCTTGTGTCCTGGATGCAGAGCATGTCCAACCTCCTCTTCACCTTCATGCCAATTCCAACCTTCGTCTTGTCAGTAAGCCAATCCTTAGTTCACATTTGGTACACTGATTGGATTTGCATCCAGCTTTTGCTCAACAGAGCTATCTCAGATAAACCAAGCTGGGCACCTGGACACTGTCAGGCCAGTAGCTTATTGACCCTGATTTTATGGCAGGCATGTACTGGCCAGTAGGGGCACATAGTTCCCTCCTACCATTAACATGAGTCTCTGGTGTAGGTCAGAGTAGGCTGGTATCCTCAACTCCCTTATTAATGGCAAATATCTGCGCAAATTTTGGCAACATTAGTCTTCTTCTTCTTCTTCTTTTGGCTGCTCCTTTTAGGTGTTGCCACAGCAGATCAACTGTTTCCATTTCTTCCTGTCCTCTGCATCTTGCTCTGTCAAATCCAACCACCTGCATGTCCTTTTTCATCACATCCATAAACCTTATCTTAGGCCTTCCTCTTTTCCTGTTACCTGGCAGCTTCATCCTTAGCATCTTTTTCCCAATATACTCTGCATCCCTCCTCAGCACATGTCCAAACCAGTGTAATCTTGCCTCTATGGCTTTGTCTCCAAACCTTCCAATCTGGGCTGACCCTCTAATATACTTATTCCCAATCCTGTCCATCCTCGTCACACCCAGTGCAAATCTTAACATCTTCAACTCTGCCACATCAAGCTCTAACTCCTGCCTTTTTGTCAATGCCACTGTCTCCAACTCATATAACATAGCTGGTCTCACTACCCTCTTGTAGACCTTCCCTTTCACTCTTACTGGTACTTGTCTGTCACAAATCACTCCTGACACTCTTCTCCACCCACTCCATCCTGCCTTTACTCTCTTCTTCACCTCTCTTCTACACTCACCATTACATCTGGTAACATTAGTCAATGCAACCAAATCATCTAAAGCCAATTTTTACTCAGTCAAGTGACTAGCCATGTTATACAGTCTATGAGCTATGTTCTCCTGTCTAAAGGATACTGCACACCACAGATAAACATCATCTTTGCTGCTATGCCAAATGTGTCAGTACACTAACAGCCAGTATACTATTTACCACTGAGCAGTCATATTTTGCTTATTTGTGAATACTGTGCTTTATGTCCATCATAAAGAAATACAGTGGCAGTTTTCCATAAGAAAGTGTATAATATAATTGGGAGAATTACCCTCCACACAAAACACTTCCTTGAATTCTACAAATTATTTACACAAATACACACACACACACACACACACACACACACACACACACACACACACACACACACACACACACACACACACACACACACACACTCAAGTACATGTGTGTGTGTGTTTCTATATGTGTGTGTGTGTGTGTGTGTGTGTGTGTGTGTGTGTGTGTGTGTGTGTGTGTGTGTGTGCATGTTTTGTGTGTATATACATCTATATAAATATTTGTATAATAAGTAAGTTTATTTATGATCTGAAGTTTATCAACTAGCTAATCAAACTGGAAGATGCAATGATGTAAGTTTTGTGATTACAAAATGATTATTTTATAATGCAGTCAGCTGCCACTTTGTGTTCTTTTTCTTGATCTTGCATTGTTACATCTCATTTGAATTAGTTAAGTGTTTTACCTTTGTTTTGATTGATGCCTGCTGAATTAGAGGTCTTCTATGTAATTTCCCATAAAGAATTTGCTTAAGTAATTTGATGCAGAACTAGGAAATTGCAAGACAATCCAAGTAAGATAATACCATTTATTTATGCAAGGAATTAATTCATCTGTATATCTCTACAGACTATCATGAAAACTCCTCAGCAGGACCTCCAAGATGGCTGCACAATAAGTAACAGTTTAATTTCAGCTCTCCCAGTGTGAAAACAGAAACTCAGAAGAGAGAGCAGAGGAATTCATTTTTGGGGGATAAATTTCAGTAACTGGTTAATAAGTGCACTACGTGGATGTCAGCAACACAGAAATTCAGACAACCTGAAATAAATCAACCTCAAACATTGAGGAAAAAACATTGACATTGACTGGGAATAATTCTGCAGCTGTTCAGCAAAAAAGAAGTGCAGGCTAAAGCTTTGGTGCAAGACATGGCTTTCAGTAACCTAGAGGAAAATATAAGTAAAATGTACTCAGAGCTGATTAAAATAAACAAACACTGATGGAGTACATCAATAGAAATAAAAAAAGGCTGGATAAAATAGAAGAAGCTTTTAAGAGATATTCAGATGAGGTAATAAAACTACAAAAAATGGAATCCAGAATGAAGAAAAGGCTGGATGAATATGAGACTGCTCAAGAAAAGATGTTTAAAAAATAATATAATTAGAGGACAGAGCACACAGGGAAAACCTGAGATTTTCTGCCTAGACTGGTATTCCACAGCAGGAGTTGTTAATTGAAAGGGCACATAATACATATGCTCCAAACCTGCCCACGAGAAATCAACCTAGTCCTTTAACAGTAAAAATGCAATCCCACCAGCAGAAGGAAATGATTATGACAAAACAGCGGTAGAAGGACAAAGTACCAAATGTGGGAGACAGTAGAGTGCTTGTGGAAAATGATGACTCACTGTTCACTGGGCAGAAGAGGAGTAAAATTATTCCACTAATCAGAGAAGCAGGCATGAGATTCAAACTGCTCTATCCAGCTATCTTCAGAATATTCATTTCTGGAGAGACAAAATAATTTTTGATGCAGAACATGCTAAGGAAGAAATACAAAAGTTTGTCCAAAAAAGTGAGCCATGAAACAGAAGGAGATTTTGCTTCTTGTTCATCTGGTAATAAAGACCATAGAGAGACTGTGCCAGTGAAACCTTTTCCAGTGTTTCAACAGAAAATGCTTGAGAGACAGAAAAAAGCACAAGACTTGACTAGAAACACTTACAGTACATTGGAAGGGAAGCAAAGACTGGATCTGGGAAATGAAGAAAAACAGAAATAAAACCAGCAACTTGGAAACTGACAAATAAATGTGGGATTATAAAGCATTAATTATATTTATGAAACATGACAGAACAAGAAAACCTGGAAATATTAAACTTTTTTGACTTTGTTAAACTTGTAGAGGACTCTAAAGTATATGCCCTATTACATGATATTAATGTTTGGAGGAGCACTTAGGAGAGGGGAAGAGGAAAGGAAGAGTTAACTGTAAGTAAAACAAACTTTTGTCCTTAACAGTAATATTTGTATAGTGCATAATATCTGCATGCTATAAAGTAAAGTTTTCTCGGTTATTTTCATGTATAATGGGAATACTAAAGGAAACAGTTGACCCTGTTTCTTCCTCCTTTTCACTTTCTTCTTGCTCAATTTTAAAAACATAGGCAGCGCAATGTAAAAAAAAGTAAATTATGATACAAGAAAAAAAATAGGTGCTTTTTCTCATTCTTGCATAGAGGAATGACTGGATTAAGGCTCTTGGCTTTATCTAGTAATATATTTTAAGAGAAAGCAAATTAGTAAAAAAAAGAATATTGAATATAATAAAACTCTCCTCTAGCAAATAAATAAATAATTGTAGAAGAAATCCTGTATCTGATTCTCATGTCTCCATGGAGGCAATCTGATAAAGAGCAATACAAATAGAATACTTCTTTATTTTAATGGCTTTCTTTGAATGGTTAGGAGGCAATGCATTCTGAAAGTATTCAAGTATTTTCCTCATTCTGGGACAGCAATAAAGATAAGTCAAAACTAGACAGCACTTAGTAGAAGCACACGTATTACTGTGCATCTTAGCATGGATAATCTTCCTTTTAGGTGAACCCAAGTCTGAGAGTGTGGCTGTCAGTTTCGGTCAACTCTTCCTATTAGGAAGGTAAAACGTCAATATTTGAAGATGTCCATAGTTTTGTGTGTTAATATTAAGTTAATAGGTTTTTGGGGTGCATTTATCTTTTTGTTTGAGGGCTTTCAATAAAAAAAAAGAGTTTTGAAAGCTGTGACATAAGCTCAAATGGATATGACAAGAAAACAATGGTGTAAAAGGTAAACCTACCAAACATTAGTGTGTGCATTTAACACAAAAGCTGGAGCTAGATACTTTACAAAAAAATGTTACAAATAAACAGTGGGAATAATATGTTTTTAACATAATGAGCCTTTCAAAATTAACTTTAAATGTTAATAGTCTCACAGATATATACAAAAGAGAAAGAATAGTGAACTATATTAAAACGTAGAGTGCAAATAGTTATGCTGAAGGAGACACATTTGAAAAGAAGCAAACATGAATTTGATAAAGAAAGTTTTCCAGGATGGTTATTCAGAGGAATACCTGGGACAAAGGAAAAGAGGAGTACTTATATTAATTGCAAGAGGAGCTCCAATAGTGATAAAAGAAAATAAAAAGATAGTAAGGGTAGATATGTAGTACTATGGGGCTACTGGCAAGGGAGGAGGATTACACTGGCATGTATTCATATTCCACCTAAAACTACTATAATGGAGCTTAAGAAAATTCTGGGAGAAATAATCACTTTTCAGCAGGGAATATTGCTTATAGGTGGGGGTTTGGATTTGATTTTCAGCAGGAAAGATGTGCCTGGTGGGCTCAGAAGGGAAAATATAACAAAGGAGGTAGATTTTTGAAGAAATTTATGAAAATATTTGGCATGAAAGATGTGAATTTAGTAGAAGGAGTTCAGAGTGAATTTACATATTATTCTCCAAGATACAACATAGGTTCATAGATTAGTACTAAGCTAACTGCCCTTGCAAACCATTTTAAGCTTAGCCAATTATCCTTTGGGAGACTTGAATCCTGCACCTTGTGCTTGTAAGGCAAACACCTTAACCATTAGGCCACCCTCCCCATGACAGCTGGACTAACCTATACAGAAGTTACAGTTCACAAGAACATGTGCATTTAATGGAAAGTTTTGATATGCATCCAATAACTATTTCAGATCACATGCCAATAACTAAAATAAAAATGGAGGGTAATAAAATAAAAAATGAAGCACTGGTGCTTTCCCACCTATCGATTAAAAGGAGAGGAATTTAAGGGATGCATAGTGGAAATTATTTGGGAGTTATTAGAGAAGACAGACATTTCTTCTGAAAATATATCTAGGAATGGGATTAATTAAAGTGGAGCTTAAAAATAGGGTAGAAATAAAAGAAAGAGATATATAGTTAATAAGCAACAAGAATTATTTAAAGGGACTGACAAATGTTAAAGTATTGCAGAATAGGGGGAATCGTGAAGTATTACAGAATAGAGAGAACCTTGCAGAATAAGAAGATGGACAATTGCAGAGTGCTAAGTAGAAAATAAAGATTACCTGGATAATATGCATGAGTTTAATTGCTGTTAAGCAACTGCTTTTTCTAATAATGTCAGAGCACAAAAATGTTTATCACAATGACTCAGGCAACAGAAAGTAGAACGGGCTGTTGCCAAGCTTAGGGGGCCTTTAACAAGGAAGATAATAAGAGACCCTGTATAGATACTAGAAAGATTTCAGAAATGTCATGAAAGTATAAAGCTGAGAAATATGGAAATCAAGAAAAGGTACAAATGGAAAAGCTTATGAAAGAATTGAATATGCCAAGGTTAGAGGTAGATGCGGCTCAATTACTAATAGTTAAGATAAGAGGAGATGAGGTAAAAATGGTGATATATAACCAATCAACAGGAAAGTCCCCAGGGATAGATGGTATTCCTGTGGAAGTTTGGTCACTAGGAGGGGGGAAACTGGTAAAGATGTGAAAGATTTTGTTTAACAGTATTTTAAAGGAGGAGGAGCACCAACTTCCTGGAAGAAAGTGGTGGTGGCTGTAATACCTAAAGAAGGTAAAGACCCATCAGATACAGTTTCATACAGGCTCATTTCAATCCTAAACCATTATTATAAAGTGTTTATGTCTATAATGGCTAAAAGAATGGCAAAGGTGATGCCAAAATTGCTAGATATGGATCAATGTGGTTTTGTGGTGGGGAGGCAAACATTTGACAACATTAACAGAATAATGATGTATGTAAGAAAATACCACTGTTGTTGGTGGGTCTTGGTGCACAGAAAGCATTTGACAGAATACTTTGGTAGTTTATGAGCAAGGTAATGGAAGCATTTGCATTCCCTGATAACATTATAAGGTTGATTAGGAAGATATATGAGAGATTGGAGGCAAAAAATTAAAGTGGGTGATAATATCTGTTTGAACAGAGAAGCCAGGCAGGGGTGTATTCTTTCTCCTTTGTTATTTGAACTATATTTAGAACCACTGGCAAAGAAAATAAGAGACTCAAAAATTCAAGGATATAATTGGCATGGTAGTCAAGAAAAGTTGCCTCTGTTTACAGATGATATTGTTTATATCTGAT
>NC_056730.1:845748721-845774666 GCF_019279795.1 Protopterus annectens | reverse complement strand
TAGCCAACTAGCTGATCACACAGGGTGTAGTGTACGAGATCCTGTCTGTTCTGTATGGTAGCATACACCCTGCGCTCCTACGACGAACTCCAATACAGCCATACTGTCACATACACACACACACACACACACACACACACACACACACACACACACACACACACACACACACACACTGTGGAGTCCACAAATGTCATTCACATACAGATAGCTGACATGTGTGTGATACACACCACCCCCATTCTCGTCATGCTTTCCACACTGCAGGTATGCTACAGATCTCTCTACAACAGTGTACAGGGGTGTGTAACAAGTGGTATGTATTCCCCACCATATGTGGCAACATATATGGTCACACAAGCAAACACACATGGCAATTTACTGTGGATGCTACACCTGCTATATGATGATATGTCTGACAGACATGCAGCAGTATTGGCGTGCCGTGTATGTGGCCCTGCTACCTTTGGCATTTGTGCTGCTATATGCTGCGGGAGAGATGTAAAGTGTTGCACAGGTGTCATGTGACTTACAGTCAGTAACACCCGACCGCTGTGTGGAGGTTTATGTCTTAACCATCAAGTAACAGTAACATAGCGTACTGTTTGCACATGTAATGGTAGGATGGCTTTGTGACACACCTGTGAAGCCGTCCCGGCAAACATCCATCTGCAAAGGCCGGATCACCACTTTATGTACACACACATCCATCCATACCTGATGCATCCTACCATACTGTCAGTATTTCACCATATACAGGTGTCAATGAGTGGGGCTGCATTGCAGCACTGCATGTTTTGTAGTTAGAGCACTGAGATGGATACATACATCAGCTACTGCACAGTGCATGGTAGCTGCATGCACACCACTACATGTACAGCGTGTGTTGGTCTACATGCCTGTCATGAAGCCATGTTTGTATGCATTACGGTGTGGTGGACATGTGTGATGACATACATAACACATGGACTGTTGCCTATGATATGATGGGTGTCATGGGTAACTAGGTACAGAGGGAATGTTTCCTCAGTCAACATTGCTACCTCATGTACTGTTGGCATTCAACAACCATGGACCTACCTTCCATGTGCATCGTGTGATTTGCTGCGCTAGCCGCTTGCGCATGGAGGACAGCAAAAGCTATGCTATGTACATATGTGTTGTGTGTGTGTGTGTGTGTGTGTGTGTGTGTGTGTGTGTGTGTGTGTGTGTGTGTGTGTGTGTGGTCCATGCACATATCCACTGCATTTACAAGTATGTCATATCCAAACATGTGTGTTCTTTGGTGTTCAGCGAGAGTCGTCTATCACAGCTGTGTAAGACCCAGGGCCCCTGTTATGTGTGGAACTGACCTGGTCATGTAGTGGTATCATTGCATTGCATAACACATGATGGAACCCTGTCAGTACATGTGTAGTCTACACAGTTGCTGTAGACCTATGTACAGTCCACTGGTCATGAGTCACATGGTATTGTGGTAAAGTATGGATGTGTGTTGCTGGTCCAAGGACATGGTGATGTCGGAGGGCTACATAGTAGAATGCAGTGTTTACCTCTGTGATCTGCTCCTGAGACATCTGTGATGGCTCTTGAGTGTGTACTGGTCAGTACATGTGAGTGGCCTTCATGTACATGGGGACAGTACTTTTACCATGCCTGTGCCCTTCCATGTTTATCAGAATCCGTGTGCATACAAGACATGCCACTTTGCTGCTGCTAAGGTGTAGGCATGCCGAAGTGCATGTTATTGTGTAGATGGACACACAGTACATTCCAAACTGTGTCCTTCGTGTTTAGAATCGTGTGGATGCAGGACAGCAGCCCATTGCAGCTGCTAGAAGTGCATTGGAGCATGCCAGTGATGCCATTGTGTAGATGGACACACAGTACATTCCAAACTGTGCCCTTCCATGTTTAGAATCCGTGTGCATGCAAGATAGCCCTTCACTTCTACTAAGTGTGTGAGCATGCCCAGTCGCCCGTTGTACATGGACACACAGTACATTCCAAACGGACGTGTGATACTAAGTGTGTGAGCATGCCCAGTGACACCTTGTGTTGGTGATGTGCCTCTGTGTATGGGCATGGCCATTGACATCCTGTATAGTGATAGCGGTCATCCAGGCAGCAGATGTCCATACCCTACGTCAGGATGGATGCCTACATTGAACACACTGGTTGATTGACTTGAAGGGTGTACTGACTGTTGCGCATCTCGTATCTATGTAGTGTTGTAATAGTGCTCCGTAGATAGGCTGTTGTCCCACTCACACCACTGCCATGTGTTTGTCTACGTCTACCTTGGGAAAGTAATATGCTTTTAGACTGCTCACTCTCTATACATTCCCTATCGGCATCTTTGCCTTTGCGGATGATGTCATCCACCTAGAAGTATGCCTCTGGGAGTGCTGTGTACCAGTAATCTCAATAGTGCGTTCTGTAACTGCGTAATGCTGTAGTGTGATAAGGTAGTTAGGTGTATGTTCGACTCCCAGCCCTGCCAAGTGGGTGTGTGTGTGTTTCCAGCTGCCTGGGGACAGAGTAATGCTTTTAGATGTCTCACTCCACATACATTCCTTATCGGCGTCTTTGCCTTTGCGGATGATGTCATCCACCTAGAAGTTTGCCTCTGGGAGCGCTGTGTTCCAGTAATCTCAATAGCGCGTTCTGTAACTGCGTAATGCTGTAGTGTGATAAGGTAGTTAGGTGTATGTTCGACTCCCAGTCCTGCCAAGTGTGTGTTTCTGGCTGCCTGGAGACAGAGTAATGCTTTTACACGTCTCACTCCACATACATTCCTATCGGCGTCTTTGCCTTTGCGGATGATATCATCCACCTAGAAATATGCCTCTGGGAGTGCTATGTGCCAGTAATCTCGATAGTGCATTCTGTAACTGCATAATGCTGAAGTGTGATAAAGTAGTTAGGTGTATGTTCGACTCCCAGCCCTGCCAAGTGTGTGTGTGTGTTTCCAGCTGCCTGGGGACAGAGTAATGCTTTTAGATGGCTCACTCCACATACATTCCCTATTGGCGTCTTTGCCTTTGTGGATGATGTCATCCACCTAGAAGTAGGCCTCTGGGAGTGCTGTGTTCCAGTAATCTTGATAGCTCATTCTGTAACTGTGTAATGCTGTAGTATGATAAGGTAGTTGGGTGTATGTTCAACTCCCAGCCCTGCCAAGTGTGTGTGTGTGTTTCCAGCTGCCTGGGGACAGAGTAGTGCTTTTAGATGGCTCACTCCCCATACATTCCCTATCGGCGTCTTTGCCTTTGCAGATGATGTCATCCACCTAGATGTATGTCTGTGGGAGTGCGGTGATGCTGGAATTCGGTAGCATGTTCTGTTACTGCATAATGCTGCAGTGTGATAGACTAGACAGGTAGGTGCTCGATTCCAAGACATGGCAGGTGTGTGTGTTTGGCAGTTATACCGTATGTGTTGGTATCTGCGGGATGTGTTCAGTGTGTTTTGTTGCTGACCTATATAGTGTCCACAGCCCGCATATTCTTCCAAACCACTGGGTTGTCAACACATACATTCGCCGATAGGTCTGGTGAGTAACTGTCAGCAGCCCTACTCTTACCCTTGATACAGTCTGACCCGTGTGATGCAACATAACACACGTGCCTTCATAGTAACAACACTACATGATGCAGGTGACACATGTAGTTTCCTTTTCATTCCTGTCTAATGCATTGTTGTCATGTGGTCCGCTGTTGTGATATAAATGCCATATCTACATATGTGTGTACATGTATATGTGTGTATGTATGTATGTATATATATATATATATATATATATATATATATATATATATATATATATATATATATATATATATATATATATGTACACAAATAATATATATGATATGTAGATGTAGAGGTGGACAGATGTGAAAATATATGTCTGGGGACATCAACACTATTGAATGTTTGTGCCAGATGATCTGTACGTGATAACCTGGGATCTATGTATATCTGCCATGGTGTGGTGGTAATGCACATCGTCTGTAGTGTGCAGGGCCACGGGTTGTAGTCGTGTAGACACCGGTTATTTTGTTGCTGGGAAGACCATGGGACATCGAATATGGTGATAGTAAGGCACCTGTTACCAGTTGTGTACGGATCTGAGCGACACTGAGCAGTGGTTATTAATTTGGAGGTTCGAAGACTATACTATGCAGATGAGGTTGACTATAGTGTATCACATTTATCACCAGGGTGTGCTGCTGGTCCCTGGAGTGTATGTGTGTAGTCAGCCGGGTGCAGGTCTCGAATATAGTTGACAGCATGAGAGGGGGGATCAGGCATACTGTACGTACATTGCAGTACTGTGCCTCGGGAGTGCTCCTGCCTTATCACACCTAAGCTAGGGGTGTGTCTATACCTGCCTGGTGACATTGGGAGGGATGACAGCAGTGGTAGGGTAGTCAGGGTGTACAGGCTGCACAAACAGGTGTTGATCAGCACAATCAGCAGATGACATGGCCAGCCCGCACATGAACAGTACGTTAGTGCGAGCAAGCAGCATACACACAGGTTTTGTCCGCACTCTACACAACCGGTGTATACCTGCAGGGACATTTCACGACACAGTCCAACCAAATGACACGGGCTGCAGCAGGCAACATATACCAACATGTGCAGGAGGCTGGGGTAGTGAGGATGTGTATGCTGCCGAACAACCCTTACTGGGGTGACATAAGACTTTATAGACCGAGGGTGACTTACCAGGGGCTACATGGGCTGGGGATGTTGGAGCACTATGGGGTGGACAGAGAACTCCTACAGCAGCTTGTTGATCTGTGCCTGCCACACCTGACACATCAAACAGGTCGAGGGAAACACATCACAGTGGATACCATGGTATGTGTTGACCTAGGTGTACTAGCCACAGGTACCTCACACAGCACAACTGGGGATATCATGGGTATCTCACAGGCATCTGCATCCAGAGTATTGCACCATTTCACAGACGCCATGTCAACACATGCTAGTGAGCACGTACATGTCCTCAACACATGTGATTAGTAGACCAGCAATATGCATCTGTTCAACCACATGGATGACATCACTGGAGTACTGGGTGCTATACGCTGCACACACATACACATCGTAGCACCACCCGGTGAGTGGGATAGGGCCTACAGTCACTGCAGGGGCATACCCTCCAACAACTAAGCCATATGCGATGGCCAGGGCATGAGATTGAATGTGTGTACTGTCTGCCCTGGAAGCTATGATGTGTCCATTATATGGCTTCTGACACAGCTGTAGCACACCAATGCCAATATGGACATCCCCTACATTCTCCTTGTGGGGGATGCCGGGTAAACACTGGTGTTGTGGCTGATGACACCCATCAGCAATGCACACACACCTGAACACTCACACCATACTGAGGCGGCTGCACAGGCAAGACATATACTTGTGCATGTGTTTGGGATGCTCAGTTCACAGTTCTAGCATCCGGACACATCCGTTGGAGCTCTGCAGTATTCACAAGCTACATGCATACAAGTTGTTATGGTATTTGCTATGCTACACAATCTTATCCTGCAGTAACAGTTGCAGTAGGAACAGCATGGGGCAGGGCCACACAGCCCAACACCACTGCCAAGGCCTGTACAGCCACAGTGTGACTTGGTGAAGGAACTACCTGAGCAGGGCACAGTCAGTGAAAGCCCGTGCACAGTATGACCTGCCCTTGGCAAAGAGGCAACACAAGGCATATGCACTGACACAGTAGGCACCCAAGGATTTCCCCTCTCTGACACGCACACAGTACAATGGATGCCAAACATGACAGTACCTGTGCTCGGCCATGTATAGGAGGTGCACTGTGTGCATCCAACATAGGCAGCACTCCAGCACCGTCCTCAAGTCTGGAACACACCCAGGGTATGTCTATTGACCTAACAAGTGGCAGTTGTATTAGAATGTGTAGTTCTCCATTGCTATGGTATGTATGTGAGCATACAAGTGACTGTGGTGGCCAAATGTTAGGGCAGCAGACAGTACACATCCATAGTGGGATCATGACCTCTGTAGCACATACGGGGGTCACAATGGTAGCCTGTAGTACACAGGGTGTCCTAACCCACTGTAGATTATGGGCTGACCATCATGTGTGTCCATACAGCCCACACACGTTTCATGCAGCTGGACAGATGTGGACTAATACAGACAAATGATATACGATAGCCTATGGATATGCCCAATGAATGACCCCAACCCCCTAAGACACACACAGATGACAGCAGGCCAGGCAGTTTGATGTAGGTTGTGTAAGCTAGGACGTCCAAAACCTCTGTGCTGGTAATTAAAGCTGGGAACTGATGTACCCTGGTATCCCTCTAACCAGCAATTTAGGTAGGTCCACACACTGACATGGAGGACCTGGCATACCAGTACACTAGTGGCAGATGTGTACAACTATTGGCTGTGCCCCCCATCAAACCTACACATGTGAGAGTCATGTGCACCACCCACGGTGCTGTGTAGGACTGTGGTTGTGGTTGCATGTCCCCCCACGCTATGTAGACATGTAGCAACTGTCAATGCCACATGACCATTAGCTACCCTGCAGACACAGCATGACACCTGTCTGTTTAGAACGGAGGGGTCAGCAACACAGTACTAACTATCCGGACATGTGACACATGCAATACAGTTGACCATACTTGGCATGCTCACACACATGACGGTATGACGGTAATGTCAGTCGACAACATGCATAACAGTCATACTGGGCATGCTCACACACTGAAACACAGGAAGGCCAGGCATGTATACACCAGTGGTCTGGACATATCTGCCAGTACATTGCTATACTGTTGGATGTCTGCACTGTATGGTGTGTGTCTGGTCTATTGTCTGTACATATGCCATGGTCTATTGTTAATTCACATGAGCTATGTGTGCAGGGTACTTCTAACATCATATGTATAGGGCGGTTCTTTGTTTGCGGACAGGCTGACGCCTTTGGATACAGACTGGGTAAGGCACATTCCAGCAGGTGGGAGCAGTTGTGCGTGGGTTTGCACAGTGTTAAGCACTGCTGACCTCTGGTCACAGCACCTTATACACGTTTAGACTCCACATTTCTTTGACAGTGCACTACTGGCATACTGGTAGACAAACACGCTTACAGCCACTCGCTCACCGACATTTCCACTTACATTTGTCACTCACGCTGGGTGTGTGTGATCCCTTGTGATGCGTATTACATCGGACTGCATGACTACAGTATCGGGTATGTGTAACCATTTTGCGACGGCAGGCATTCGACTGTACGGACTCGGCGGTCTATCCAGTGACGTAATCATATTATATGCATGTTCCTCATACAATCTGCTCCCATCTGCCTGATACATGGGAACTGATACTCTGCAATGCTGACATGTGACTTGAGTTTGTTAACGCAGCTGTCCGCCGAGTCATGCTACCGCATACCTACTGCACGTTGTCCACCTTTCAGATTGCACGACGGGAGACTGTAGGAGTGACACCTTTCCCACTTTGCATGGGCCAGTCCCTCATCACGCATATCTCATGTGACAATACCAGAACTCTCCACCAATCGGGGACACATTTCTACAGAATCAGGGACAGGTCAAGAAAAATCAGGGACACTTTTACAAAAGTAGTGCTATTAACTTGAAACATTGACAGAATCAGAGCATATGACTTAATACACATATTCTGAAGTAACAGTTGTTTATAACTCTTACTTATTGTCATTAGTCAGTAAGTGTAATTCACCACCTTTCCTTCAACAGCCACTAATTTTAGGAGGGATTAAGAGGGACAGAGTTAAACTTTCAGTCAAACTCAGGGACGTACCTGACATTCAGGGACAGTTGAGTGGTATGGACAATACTCTAGCCATTACATATGTCCTGATTAGGGGACATTCTCATGTTGTACGTGTCTGTACTGGTTGCTTGTTACAGTTCTTGTATACCTGATATGTCAATATGTCATATGTAGTAGCATAAGCAACTTTACTGCTGCTAGACTACGGTTTGATTTTTTCCGATATGTATATTTCTGTACTATGCATGGCTGTAGGTATGTTCTGCCCTGGTACATCTGACATTTCTACAGAGCAGGTTCCACTTTGGCCATTCAGAATGGTGGCGGCCCTATAGACCCTATATGTAGAGCTATCACATGTGTCAAGGCAAAACATACCCACAGCCAGTAGTAAACAGATGACTTCCACGGTTTGCATACGTTAAGGTTATTCATGTAGCATTATAATTGATAATACTGTTTCCTATTACATGTAGCTGTTACTGATACAACAAATTGATGTCTGACACCACTACACATATTATATAGCCTCCATTCCCGAGCTCACAGGCCATGTGCCATAACTGTCATTTTGCAGGACACAACTGCCCAGACGGGTGTGTCCCTCGCAGGCGTATGGGTGTTGAACCTCTTCTATTATGCTATCATCTACCTAAGGTGGTCAGCAAATTATGCACTTTTCGTCAGTAGCAGAACTCACAAACCAGTGGGTGTGAATGAACACTGTATCAGGGACAATGTATAACACCCTGTGGGACACATTTAGATGATTGGTTCTATTAACCAGACACATTCACAGTCACAGAGCATATGTATCCATTCATGTTTGTCGAGGTACATGCTGTTTATGACTCATACATGTTGTCATCTGTCATTACCTGTATTCCGCCACCTGTTTACCTAATATCACTAGTTCTGGCAGTGTTTAGTTGGACTTTGTTACATTCTGATACATAACTATGGACGTCCACGCTAATCAGGTACACGGCACTGATTTGGTCCCTATGTATTCCCCCAATGGTTTACAGACTATCCGGTAGATGTGCTCTTCAGGTTTGGGAGGTGTAGGTGTATGCTATGCACACATAGGAATATTAATGACTTCCACTGGGCGGGCCTACTACATCTCTGCCAACCAGCACCTGCACACTTAAGCCCATTAATGCATACCCATGGTCCACCTACCTGACACCCCTCTACAGCAGTCATGACAAATACTTACTGTGAGTGCAGCTGGGGTATGAGCACACCCCTACACATTGCCCACTCTCCCAGTCTCGGGACACATGTCGTACGTTTTGTCAACTCATGTATTATCACACTTGCACAACATACTGTTCCATGTACACCTACATCCTGCTTGTATTAATGTCAGCAGATTCACACGTACCCTGAATTTTTGGGGTCCCGCAAGGGACACTGTTATCCTTGTTTAAAGTGTAGACCTTGCAGAACTCTCCCACTGGTACTTTCCTACCGGTGTTTTCGCCAGCGGCAGTGTATTGATCTGTATTGCCTGTCTGTATGTCTGTCCAGACTAGCTGGGTGATGTGGGGGGTACAACATTTATTTATTGGACCTCCCAGTCACATATGCCCGGGCTGTAAATATGTTACCCCTAACTGCTGTGAAGTAACCTATTTATGTACATGTGTATATCTACACTGACATATATATTTTGTTTTGTGTGTATGTGTATATATCAGTACCTGTTGTTTGTGTATATATATATATATATATATATATATATATATATATATATATATATATATATATATATACATATATATCCGTAGTATATCCTTGTGTGTGCGTGTGTGTGTGTGTATGAATATATATATATATATATATCTGTATGAATATATTTGTGTATGTAAATTAATATAGATATATGTATATATACGTTTTTATCTGTATATACATCTGTGTGTTCACCTATACATTTTCCGGACATGAACACTTACACATGCGTATTGGGTTTTATATCTGCTTCAGCAGCATACTATTGCCTTAGTCATTATGACACTGACACTTCACTCCGGTGAACTTGCGCTCAGTATATTGCACGTTATACAGCAGACAGATGTCGCGCGTTTTTCATGTCTGGGGTGCTGCTGCTAACTGGGATGTGATACAGTGTCATTCGACCTATTACTCGTATGAGCAGCCTATTATTCCTGCTACTGTGTTTGTTTCTGTGCACATTCATATTATTACTGTTGATAGGATGTGTGTTTGTGTTACTGTGACTGTACGTCAACATATTGTTGTCTTCATGTAGTTGTGTCTTTCTGCTTTTCCCAGTTTGGGGTTGTCACAGCAGAACTCCGTTCTGCTCATGGGTGGCGTATAGGTTTTACATGCCGGGCTGCCACCCCTGACGCACAGCATCCGACAACGATATGCCCATTCACGCATGTCTCCACGCAAATGACACTCTATCTGGGAATTGCAGCTATGTACTAGCTGATCTCCACGGGCCGCTCCATTGCACCCGGCGCAACATACCCTAGCACTCCTGTGTCCATAATTGCATATCCATAGTTTCTCCTGCACACCCGTGTTGAGTTTCCATGCATAACAGCCATTATACACCTGATATCGCAGTCATGACACACCTTTACACATTGCCCTCTCATGAGTGTTGGGGCCCTACACACATTTTGTACCACCTCGTGTATTCACAGGCTCACCATCCATTCATATTTGCAGATACGTGCCTTTCCTGGTGTTATGGATTACAAACAATTTGCGGGTTACAAGTGTAAGTGGTCGCAACATATCCTACATTCCATCTGTTTACAATGTTGACGTAGCACTTCAATGATATTATGGCCACTGGTATAACCCTGTCTCTGGTGTGAACAGTGGTGCTCTACTCACACTTGTGTAGCTTTATGTGACATACGCTGCGAGCACTTCATAATTCCTTACTTGCTCTGGATTCCCTTCACAGCCCTTATGTTTGCTTTCATCTCTCGGCGTTCCTTACATATATATATATATATATATATATATATATATATATATATATATATATATATATATATATATGTGTATATATATATATATATATATATATATATATATATATATATATATATATATATATATATATATATATATATAGATAGATATCTATATTTATATATATGTGTATATATAGATAAATATGTAGATATACAATTGCATATTTCTGTTATGTCTGTGGATATTTATCTATGCACACATCTATCTATCTATATATATAAAAGTTACAGCTGTACAAAACAACATACATTTGCTATGCTAATAGCTGTGTACACCATGAGCACTTGCATCTACTTATTCTGAGTTACATATGTTTACAGGCACTTCTTTGGGATTACATGTGCCTTATTCCTTATGAAAGTACCACTTTGATGGAATCCGGTTAATGGACCCATGCAAGCGTCACCTTTACATGTATAAATGTTGGCTTTACAGCACAGAGGCATTCATTACACAATTAATATGTGCTATAGTCGTACTTGAACCAGGAATGCCTTTACGTTGGTCGGATGCTGTAACCACTACACTATTGGTGTTCTGGCTCATTTATATGTATACCCATGGTTCATAGCTACTCTGACATATGCCTCACCACTTTCCTTACACAGCATGCATCCATTCTCCTGCTGGGAAAACCGCAGTACTACAATTAGGACATTCCCCAATTCCTATTGCTCTGGACCCGTGCTGCAAGTCTACTCACTCCAAGGATATTCAGAACTCCTACGCTTATAGTCCTCGCACATACGCATGTTTGATTGTCAGGGTGTTCATGTGTTGGTCTGGGTTTAGGCTTGGCAGACTGGTGACTAGAACTGCTCTGGTGCTGTTCAAAGAGCACATAGACAGAGTTAGTCCAGATTTTGACATTCTACCTGTGTTTACAGACGCAGGTGTTTGGGCACCTCTGACCACATTATTGGGTTGGCACTACATAATTTAAGGTGGGGAGTTCCACTACATAATGCAGGTTGGGGGGAGGTTTCCACGTGTTTCCCTTCCCATTTGACTATTTCATTCATTTATAGATACAATGAACATTATTCTGGACATCTATTATAAATTCACTACAGGTATGCAATAGTCATGTCAACAGATGTGACAGTTGGTTGGTGTACTTATGTGTACGGACCTCTGTGATACTAGGAGACTCGTTTCTACAGTGACAGGGACAAGGGTATAATCACGGACACTTCTACCATATTAGTACTATTAACTTCGAACGTGTTGACAGATTCATAATACTACTAATTTTTTGCAGTTAATTGCATCTATTACTCTTCATTGTTGTAAGTAGTCATTCTCATTCAACACCTTTCCCCCAAAGGTCACTGGCTTTGTGAGTGGTTAAGAGGCTGGCCAGTTATTGTGTGAATGCTCTGACCATTGGTAACATTGACATTGTCATATGTACAGGTTGGGATGTATTCTGGGTGCTAGGGTTCCCACCTTTTCAAATGGCCAAGATAGGACATTTTCGGAACACACATCAGATTTTACAAGCCGACACATACCCACGGTCAGTACAAAGGATAGAACTTTACTTATTTGCCTACATAAAAGCCTATTGTTGTAGCAGTTTAGTTGCTTATTCTGTTTCTTGTAACATTAAGGTATTTTAGATACTTATTTTCTGCAACTATTACATAACATATGGGACATAATTATGTCCTACAATCCCAGGACATTTGCCATTTGTAATGTATTTTGTCAGGACACAACTGTCCAAAAGGGGACTGTCCCTTGCAAAGCGGGACAGATGGTAACCCTACTATGGACACCAGATTGTTTGGGCCAACACATAGCCACGGTCAGTGCAGGTTTAGAACATTCATTTGTTTCCTAGCTGTGAGCCTTATACCTTTGGTACTTTTGTTGTTTGCCTGTTTCTTCTATGAATTACGTTTATTCTATTCTGACATGACTGCTTTAGGTAACTGTTACATGCAGTATGGTACATAGTTATTTCCTACAATCACAGGACATTTGGCATTGTATCATTGTTAGTCAGGTCACACCTACACACACATTAAGTGTCTCTCACACAGTGGATCAGGGGGTATCCTGTTTATGTCAGTGCCTTCATCACCGTTATACCATGTGCCACTATGCAAATGTGTGCAATATATTCTCTCGCTTATTCATGTCGGGACACGTGCATCACGGGCAGGTGTTTGATCCTGGGTAGTAGGTTCTGCATGACCATCTAGGGCTGGACAGTCTCGTGCACCACTACTGTGCATTCCAACTTGTGCCCAAATATCTACAGGACTGGACTTCGTGTCTTCATACCCATTCTAATGTTTATACAGGTTACTTATCCCATGAGGGATATCCCAAAAATTGAACAAGACCAAAGCAAGACAAATACCAAACATTCTTCTGGCATTATGAAAATGTGCTAGGGGTTTTACATGCAAGGGATACATAGTTTGCAATCCTGAAACTGCCTAGGGTGACACTACCTACTACATATGCATAGTGGTCACTATGTGTAGATGTGGCTGCACCAAACCAGTAGGCCAAGTATGGCTGGATTTGGTGGACGTTCAGGTATGGGAGCAGGTTGTGTACTGTGGAGGGGATGCTGTGTAGTCCATTATGCATCCAGGTGTGTTACATTTGATATGGCCATTTCCATCAGGACCAATCTGTGGGTATGTGCCGGTGACATGTCTATACATTTGTATCACACATTTTAATATTCATATGTTTGTGGGATTGTGTTCTACAGTATGGCCTGTCTGGTTGTATTGCAGATGTGTATACATGTTTTTGTGTTTCTTTCTGCTTCACCTGGTGCTCCCTCATACACCTCCGGTTCACCTATTCTGCATACGACACAGTGCCGCCTTGGAGGATTATACCATTACCCCCCCACACACACATACACACATATTCCTGACACTCCATCATCACTGCTTTGGTTGATGGCCCATGACACGGTCAAGGTAACACATTACATATCCTACATATGTTAGGTACCTGTATGGTTGTGTGGACTACCCTGCCATGTTTGACTTTCCACATGCTATACCTCACGCACATAGGTACACGCCCATACTTAACTTTCATGACATGGTTGGTATACCCGCGTAATACCCCTTCAACTGTGACACATCCTGACAAGTTCGGCTTGGACCGCTGATGTGCGGATTTTGGCCGACTGTTCTAATCATTGGTAGGATGCCACCTTTTCCTATGTCCAGGATGGGATATATTCTGGACACATATCCGAATGTACTGGACAACACGTACCCATAGTCAACAGTATGGATAATACTGTTCCTTTCAGCCTACATGTTGCCTTATTGTTGTAGCAATTTATATGCTCCTTCTGTTTTGTTTACATGCTTATTCTATTTCCTGTCACATTTGGTATGTGAAATATGGACATACCTATTGTATGTGACTATTACATGCATTGTGGGATATAATTCGGTCATATGGTCGCTAGATATGTACATTTATCGTGTTTTTTGTTATTGACACATCTGCCCAGCTGTGTACCCTCCCTCACAATATGGGTCAGCTGGTGACCCTGACCATTGGGATGGACGTACCTATTGGTGGCGAGCTAACATATGATGCATTTCACTTCCACTTGGTATAACTATCTACACTGCATTGGACTATGGGCACACGGTTTTCAATGTCATTTGTTCACGGGATAGGGACCCGTTATTCCCTACCATGCATTTGTGTTTGCTTCTTCATTTTGTGTTCACAGGAAATGTCTTGCATGCTTTGCATATGTTTCAGTATCCACAGACACTGACAGATGTGATTACTATTGCTTGCAAATTGTTATATGTAAACATTTTAGGTTGCACATTGACAGCTGACATTTCCATGCCTCCGTGCGGCATTTCGACATGCCCTATGCACTCGCGCTCCTTTCCTATGCACGTGGCTGTGGCGGCAGCTCGCCTTCATTAATATGCATTTGGTGCTACTGCGCCATCTTCACGCTGCACAGTCGGCGCAAGCCTAACGCTGGCCTTGAGCCGAGCTTCATGAATCCCAGGGTATATGTGAGAAAAGACCTCAAGAAATATTCAGCTAACAGTTGGTGTAACAGAGGCATCAATTCTCAGCACTTAATGGATTATTGAAAGCAATGCATGGGAGTTATTTCAGACTTTCTGCAGGAAAACTCCAATGCCCTGGATCAACTTATCCACACCCCCACCAGGGGCAACAATATCCTAGACCTAGTCATTACCAACATGAGTGACTGGTGTTCCACACCTGAAGTCAACTCCTCGTTGGTCCGATCCGACCATAAGCTAATCACCCTTGATATCCACATCCCACCCCCCATTAAGGACACCACGGTAAAAAATTTATCCAAATCCAACTTCATGCTTCTTAAGACAGAAGTGCTGAACTTCATGACACCCATGCAGATGGACAATACAGTTACAACTGCTGAATCCTACACAAATGCAGTCTATAAGAACTTACACGAGTGCATGGATTGTGCTATCCCAAACAGAACCAAGATGCTATCCTCCAAAAAAAGGAAGCCAATCTGGTGGTCCCCTGCCATAAACAAACTGTACATCAGAAGGAAGAAACTGTTGCAAAAGAGAGTAACATCCCATGAGTGGAGCAGCTCCCTGGTCAGCCTCAGAAAGAAGCTGAGATCCCTTATAAGATCCTCCAAATCTAGCTACGAAAACAAAATCCCCACTAATTCTAAGGACAACCACAAAGCATTCTATAGCAATGTCAAGAATCTCGATGGCAACACCCAGATCTGCTCTGAGTTACAGCACAAAGGCATGAAAATTACAGAACAATAATAGCCTCGCATCAGGCTTTGTGCCCACTGAATGGCACACAGCAACAGTTATCCCACTCCACAAAGGGGGAGCCACCACTGATCCCGGGAACTATCGGCCTATTAGCCTGATGAGCCTGGTCTGCAAGGCCATGGAACGTATCATCATGGAACTCATAAACAAAGACATTGGTAACCTCCAAACACTGGATCCCCCCAGTTCGGTTTTGTGAAAGGCAGATCATGCCTCCTAAACCTGATCGACTTCTTTGAGGCAGTCTCCAAAGCCGTAGATGAGGGTATGGTGGTTCACACAGCCTATCTTGACCTCGCCAAGGCTTTCAACACCATCCCCCATTATGGAATTATAGCTAAACTCACTAAACTTAGTATAAATCCCTACGCCACAAGATGGGTTGCCAACTGGCTCACTAACAGAACCCACACTGTAAAAGTTGCAGACTCCAAGTCTGACCTCAAAGCAGTGACAAGTGGAGCACCACAGGGTTCCATTCTGGGACCTCTCCTGTTTGGTATCAACTTCTCTGAAGTACAGGCTAACAAAGAAGGCCTCTGGCTAATAAAGTTCGCAGATAACTGCAAACTTGAAGCCATAGTCAGGTCCCTAAATGATGTGGACATCCTACAGAAGGGCCTCGCTGAGACAGATGCCTAGTGTCAGGGCCATGGCCTCAAGCTCAATGCCAAAAAGTGCAGTGTCATCCCCTTTGGTAAAAACTCTGTACCCATGAACTACCACATAAGCAGCAATCTACTTAACACCGAATGTGTGATAAGAGAACTTGGGACCCAGGTGGACAGTAGTCTCTCCTTTGATAGTCACATCACCACAGTAGTCAGGAAGTCCTTCTACATGGCACACCTCATCATAAAAGGGTTCTCATCCAGGAAAAAAGAGGTCATTGTTGCCCTCTACTCAACACTCATTAGACCCATTATAGAGTACAACACCCCTTTTGGAATGTACCTCACAAGACATCTGCAGCAGCTGGAAATGCCACAGAAGTACCTCACAAAGAGGATTACTGGCCTCAAACAAATGCCCTACACTGACCGCCTCAGAAAACTCCAGCTTTACTCCATAGCATTTCGCCTACTACAAGGTGATCTCTGCCTAACATATAAAGCTATGTCAAACCCAGAGCTGTTGGACATGCTACACCTAAAGAAATCCCAATCCCTCCGAGCTACATGCTCTAGGTACCTAAACCTTGTCACCACAATAAACAGGACATGCTGGAGGGATAGATTCCTGTCCCAGAGACTTCCCATACTCTGGAACAGGCTACCCATCTATGTCAAACAAAGTTCTTCATTAGCACTATTCAAGAAAAATCTTGATGAGTGGATGGGAAATAGGAAATACACCCCGGGGATCACGCCTGTGTCTCTGCTTGACAGTGGCACAGGAAAATAACTTTCTTGTGTGGCGTAAGCCAGAGAACCTTGTTGGCTAGGCTTACATAGGCCCTTGGGCCGATAGCCTAGTACCTACCTATGAACCTATGAACTTATAAAAAAAATCTGCATTTGTACTAAAATGGTATGCACATTTCAAAGACTCTCTAACATTCCAGAGGAAAACTATAAACGTTATTTAGACATAATTTGGTTTATAGCTTATGTTCCGATTATGTCTGACATTCTGTATACTATTTTTAGCATTTTAACAGAAAAGGAATGTAATTTCAGGTATCATTTAACATGTTTAAAGGGAAAACTTTAGGCATATCAGGAAAAAGAGGAGCCCCAAAAGATTTATTGCTGAATATAAGAAATGGTTTGCTGTATGTGTCTGACAGTTGAAGGAAGGCATGCTTTTCAATATGGTAATGTCCAATGATGTGTTTGTTGCATAAACAAGGTGAGTACGTTTTCAACAGAAAATGAACCATCTAGGTCAGTATAGACCTTATATGGATTTGTCATTAGGTTTAGGGAGCCTAGGAATGTCCTCAAGCACAAAAGTAATGATATAGAAAACCTGTAAATAAATGCATTGTATTAAAGAGAGCACAGGTAAATAAATGCTGCGTTTGATCATCAGTGTTAACACTTAAAGGGTAATTGCACAAGAGCCTATATAATAGATTTATATGAAATCTTGGAAATGCAAAACTGGCTTTCAAGAAGTTTGGAAGCTCAAATGCCATGTTATACACTGCAATGAAATTTGTGATTTCAAAACTGTAGATCCTTGTCAAAAGGAATTAGCCATTTATGTACAAAATGGAAAAATGCACTTTTTTTCTAAATAATCAGAGCAAGGAGATATAATAACAACATGCATTACTCATCAGGTGATTTCAGAAAATCGAAAATGTTTTCTGTAATCAACAAAAAAAAATTAAAAGCCACTTTAAAAGCCTAGCAAAACTACATCATGCATGCATAGATAGTCTTCCAGATAACTTTTTTTTAAATAACTTTTTATTAATT
The DNA here is from genome assembly GCF_019279795.1 of Protopterus annectens. NCBI lineage: Eukaryota > Metazoa > Chordata > Ceratodontiformes > Protopteridae > Protopterus > Protopterus annectens. The sequence continues at coordinate 845,756,566 of NC_056730.1, read as the reverse complement.
TGTGCATCAAGCAATTACAATAGGCACATTTTTACATAATGTTAGACACATTGCTGAATGCAGCAAGTTTTCAAACATTATAAAAAACAAAATCTCTTTAGTACAGACTAATTACTAACTATGTACACTATATACTCTAATGCTGCTAAGTTAGTTCTGAGGGATAGAAGGATAAACAGATATGCCATTCATTATATATAATTCTGGGATCTAACCTTAACAAGAATTACAATATATACTGTTCATTTGTTAAATCCAGTTCAATGTCACAAATAAGGACAATATGTAGTAGTCAGTGGCCAGTAGTCAAAATTTGTCTGATGTATATTTAGATTGTAATCTAGTAAGTAGAATTTTATCAGAAAGTAGGTTCCACAGTTTCTGGTAGTAGATACGTTTCTTAGGATTAATTATAATTATTTTTTGAGATGATATGTAGGTTGTAGCCATAGCTCGGAAACCCCTCCAGGATAACTTGGTACAGTCTAACCAGTTTTTAGTTATGTATAGTTTAATAAGTAAGCATATAGTGACTAATGTATGCATTTGTAGCTTGGTGAGTTTTAGATCTGTGATATGTAGAATTGCTAGTTCCCAACATAGGGTTAATTTGTGTACCCCATCTTTTCTAGTTGTACTTTAAGTGAGTCCCACAAGTTCCGTGAGTACTTATAAAACCATAGAACATGCAGAAGGTCTGCCTACAGGTGGGGACAACATTTAACATGCTGGGAAAGTTTGGGGGTTAAATTTAGAGTCATAGGTGTATAATACACATTGTTATTGATCATCAATTGTGTACCTATTACATTTTTAAAGGGAGAATAGCTGATGGTAGAGTTGATAGTTTCTGCTCTCTCAAAAATATATTATCCCTATTATCCCAGTAGTTAGAGAAAAGTAATGTGTCTTCATAGATGAAAGATCGAACAAGTTTGTATGCATTTGAGATTATTTTCCTTTTGCTTGCAAGGGATTAAAAAATTTCCGAGAGCCTCATCAGATCTTTCTCATTAACATATGATTCCCTGGTTATTGCTGGAAGCATCTCCCTGATCTGCCTTAAGAGAATGATATATTTTTTGTTAACATTTAGAGCTTATCTTAGGTCTTGTAATGTTTTATCTCGATGTTTGTATATGTCCCAGACTGTGCAGTCTTTGATTACTGGGTATTCCAGTAGATTTAACATCTTGTTATTTAGTTTGATATTTGGATTCAAGTGAAGTGGTTGAAGAAGGGGTAAGGCCTTATCCAATTTAAAGATTTTCAGCCATTCTTGAAAGTTCTTTACATTGGTTACTAAGTTAACATTTAGATTAAAGTTTCTAATATTATTTGGAGTAATAAATGGTATGGCGTTTGAGTTGACTTTACACTAAAGTATATGTTGGTGCCAGATTTTAACCGACAATGGTGACCAATGTTCACTGTGTTTTGAGAAGTTAAATATTAATGTAAGTCTGACCGCATTAGTAGTTTTATAATAAAGCAGTAGAGCTGGCAAATCTAAAGCCCCTTTTTTCCTTGGGATACATTAACTTTGAATATTTAATTCAAACTGATTTAGGATACCATATGAATCTGGCGCGATCTTTATTTATTTTATGAAAGAAGTGGTTTGGTATTCTCATCATTGTAGCATTAAACTGATATAGCAGTTTAGGTAGGACATTCATTTTAATGATTGTCACTTTTGATGTGATAGATAGTTTTAGTAATTTCCATCTGTCAAGATCTTGCATGATGCTATTCCATGTTTTAAGTAGATTATTTTGAAGCATAGATAAATGATTATGTTCATAGTTTATCCCAAGATATTTAATGGAGTAAATTGTTTTGAAAGGGGAGTCTGTAAGTAGGCCTTCTTTATGGTTTGAGGGATTGATGGGGAATATATGCAATTTTTTCTGATTGATCTGATAATTAATGATTTGTGCATATGTATTTATCGATGTCATAATTTTCCCAAGATCTATAGTGGGGAGTTTGAAGTAAATAATTAAGTCATCCGCAAATGCAGATAGAGTTGTTTTGGAGATGAATATTTTTGGGACTGAGTGGAAGGTTTTCTGTGATATGTAAAGGAACAAGGGTTCAATGTAAAGGTTAAATAAAAGTGGAGAGAGTGGGCATCTCTGTCTTGTTCCATTGGTTATTTTAATTGGGCGTGATAGAGTTCTGTTTATATATAAATATGTATGCAAATGATTATATAAGGTTTCTATAAGGTTTATGAAATTCTTTGGAATGTCAAAATAAGATAGAGTTGCAAATAAAAAGTTCCAGCTTACCCTGTCGAAAGCTTTGCGTGCATCTAGGACTAACGTATATCTAGGATTTTTAAGATTAGTGGATTATCCCATGTGTGCCTACTAGCCATGAAACCAGATTGTTCTTGAGAGATGATAGACGGCATGACCTTCTTTAATCTTTCTGCATGTAGGGAGGTTAGTATTTTGACATCTACATTCATCAGGGCAATAGGCCTATAGTTATGAGGACTGGCACTGTCAATTTTACTTTTGGGAATCACTATTGTTTTGGAACTATTTAAGTGGGGATCATTTATTCCATTTGTTCTAATGTAATTGAATACCTTTAAGAGTATTGAGGAAATCTTCTAATTAAATGTTTTATAAAATTGTGATGTAAATCCATCAGGCCCTGGTGCTTTGCCTGCCTTTAAGTTATTAATTACCTCGATTATTTATTTTTGTTTAAATGGGTCTGATAGAATATTTGCTTGATATGTTGTAATTTTGGGGAATTCAAGGTTTTTCAAAAAGTTATTTACTTCATATTTAGAGGATTGTTGAGTGTTTATATTATAGATTTCCATATAAATTTCTTTGAATATTTCTATAATTTGTTCATCTGTTTTAAATGGTCTATCCTGATATTGAGAAATTTTGTTGATGCAAGTCACACAGTTCTTTTTGTAGTTTGCTTATTTGCTTTTCAAGATCATGATCTTGCGTTATTTGTAAATTCCTTTCAAGTTTTTTGAGTTCCTTGATTAGGTGGGTCTCCTTTTATTTCCTCATTTTCTGGTAGTAAGATACCTTTTGAATCAGGAACCATCTGATTGCTGCTTTACAAGCTGCCCATTGAATATCAGGGGGGATATCAGTATTGTTTAGGTTAGTATCTAGCTCTACTAGGATGCCAGATATGTTTTTAATAACCTCAGATTTAAGAAGGATGTTATTATTTAGGTACCAATTGCAGGTTCGGTGTCTGGATATAGGGAATGAGTCTGTCCATTTAATGTCTATCATGATGTTTGAATGGTCCGACAGAAATCTCGGTTCACTAGAGTATCTTATCTTCCCTCTCGCAGATTCCTCAAAGATTAAGAACAAGTCTAGTCTGGCCCATGAGTTGTGGCATTTAGAGTAGTGTGTAAAGTAAGTGTCTTTCTCTGAGTTTTCTCCGAAGGAGATAGGGTCCAGTAGGAAGAAGTCTGATATCAGGTCTGCTAAGGCTAGAGATGGTTGTTGATTGTGATTGATTGATTTATTTGAGCGGTCAATGTAGGGGTTTATCACTATGTTCCAGTCCCCCCCATTATGAAATAATGGTCCGCAAATTTGCTTATTAGGTTGTGTAATTCAGAGATAAAGTTTAGTTGTTTCGAGCATGGGCCATATATGTTAAGAAATAAGACTGGCTTTGATAGTTTGGGATTTACTATTATGAAGTAGCACCATCTGCCATTTGTATTGGACTTAAAATCAATTATAGGGTCTGGAAATGATTTATTAACTATGATGGCAACTCCTTTGGAGTTTGAGCTATCTCCTGAGGCAATGATGGTTTTGATCCACTTTCTATATGTGTATTCATCTTCTATTAAATGGGTTTCCTGCAGGAAAAAATATTCGCTTTGAATTGAAATATTAAATGCATCAATAGTTTCCTTTTTTTTCTTATCTTGTAGGCCCCTCACATTCTATGAATTAACTGTCCACATTTGACTTATTTTGATGTGGTCTGGGCATCAAGGTTTTTTTTTTCCTCTGGGTCTATAGTTGGGATATGCATTCTATTCTTGTTTTTATTTTTATAGTGTGTGTGTGTATATCAACCTTCTTTAATAGGATAACTAATATTTGATCTGACACCATAGGTATATCCAGTTTCTTAAAACAATTTTGACTACTAATACATGTTTTTGTCATGAAGGGGTTATGATAATAAAGGCCCCAGAATTTCCCTCTATTATTATTTTAAGAATTATAGTCTAACTTACCAGCATATAACCCTTCCTGGACTAATCCTGTGCCTAAACACTTAACTCATATTTCCAGAAAGGTTTGGAATTAAAAGGCCATAGGATAGAATAATCTTAAGATTCTGTTAAAGTGAAATTAAAACCTCTAAAATTTAAGTTTGCCCTAACAAATTTTCCAACCTGTCTAAAACTATAATACATCAGTATTTCTTCTAAGATACATCATCCTGTACCCTACTTAAGATCCACTCATCTCCTCGATGTTGCCAGATTAAAACAGAGCATGTTTGCTTCACGTTAACGCAAGGAAATAATAGTTGCATTAGTTATAGTTTAAGAACTGATATTATCCAAATGTATTTATCTGTATTACCAGGAATGAAAGATAAATGTTAGGGTATATGATATATAGGATCTCCTGGTCTACCAAGAATTACAATCTAAAGGCTTTACTTTATGAGTTTATTTAGCTTAGTTTTCTCCCTTGGTTTCAAGTTTGGTAATCAGTGCGCATGTAGGTATAATGCAATCTTAATTCTAATTATAATGACGGCATTCTCTATCTATTAGAGGTTCCTTTGAAACGTCTTTGAAAATAGGCTATTGTGATATATAACAAGCATAACAAGATCAGCTAGATATATTCAAATTATGTAGGTGTTCCGTAGATTTTAAATTCTTGTCATTACTTGCAGTTCTCCATGACATAAAATAGTTACAGTCTGAGAAAAACAGAACTTTAGCAAGCAAATAATTAAAATTAATACAAGAGTAAACTGCAATATATGAACAGTTGCCCCATAACATTGATGTACTTGCATTAATCCTTAATTTAATAACACATGTATATTTGTTCTTTAAGAGTATTCCCATTACCCCCCATATTACCGAATCCTGGTTATAACAAAGCGACATACTGAAAGCTTTGCCTTAATAAAAAGGAAGAGAAAACACACCAGAAAATTGGAAGATAAAATATCAAGAATTGGCATTTTTTTCCCTCACTCATTGTTCTCAGTCAGTCACATTCACATAATAAGAAATTAAGACCGGAACACCAGACTATCTTCACTTTATTTATCGTGTGCCTCAGAGCTTTATCCTAACTTCTACATTCACCATTATTCCAGCAGTAACATATCACTATCACAGTTTAAGTGCTATAAACTATGATCGAAGAAAGGAAAAGAAAAGAAAAAAATATTAGAGTTCATAATGATTTTACCAGGGTATGGAAGGGTTAGCTACAAGTGCGCTGCCAACATGTTCGTACTGGATGATCTGAGTAAAATAATAATATCCATTCTTACATTCACATGTTATGCTTACTCTCAGTTTGTGATGAAGATTCTTCATTATTTCACCCTTCTTAGATATTTAGTATGTCCTTTTGTAACCCTTTCTTTGTTTTTCTTTCCCCCTCTCTTCATTCGTTCCCCTTTATCAGTGAACAATGGTTCGATCTTACAGCTGCATATGTATGAAAAAACATACATGGTTGAGATAAGACTCAGTGTGATTATCAAAGGAAAACAGTAAGGGTTAGCATTCTACCAGAGATAACTTCCAGTTGTTATTGACTTATAAGAAGACAGGTATGGTAATGTCTGGAAGTTGCTGAGTTCAAATCTTGTTGCTTTAATGGGATGATGATGTGCGTCCAAGAAGCTTTGATGGTGATCCAGGAAGTTGTCAGCTTTCCTTGATCCTACTGAGTACAGTAGCTGAGGTTTCCATTTCTGTGTGGCTAGTTTATATTATTAGATGTACTTCCATCCTGGCAAGGAATAAAGATCTGAGATTTTGATTGTTTCTTTTATGGAATGTGTAAGGTAATTGCAATAAAGTCCATCTCATTTAATCGATTTGATATGGTATTAGCTGATCTTTAGTTTTCTGGTGCTTTACCAAACAATTTGATGAATGCTGCCTTTGCTTCAGCTGGTCTGTTTACGGATATTTTGTAGTCATTGTTGTAAAAGATGAGAGTGTTTGGGTAATGCATCTGAAATTTAATTTTCCATTTAATTAGCTCAGCACAATAGGGTGAGAGAGTCTGCCACTTTTGTTTGATTTCTAAGGGGAGGTCTTGTGCTACAGTAATTTTACATCCGTTCCATATTAGTTGCTTTTGTTTAGCAGCTGAAAGTATTTTCTGAGTGTCTTAGTTCAAGAGTTTAGCATATATCTGTCTTGGGGTATGGGATTCCTGTTTTTTATGCAGAGCTCTGTGTATTCTCTTGGCCATGATTTCATTAGTATTTTCATCTAAGTGGAGCAGTTTGGCAAATATTTGTTTAGTGACTGTCATGAGTTGTGTATTATTGTATTTTTCAGGGAATCCTCTTAGTAAGACATTGTTTCTTAGACTTCTAGCCTCTAAGTCTAGAAGTTTTTGATGGATCTCTGTAATTGCAGTATTTTTGGCACAAAGTTCTTTTTTGAGTTTTCAGATCTGAAGTTCATTTTCAAGTGTGTTAGCTTCGACTTTATCCATCCATTCTGCTATTTGATTAATAGCACTATCGAAGCTTGTTAGTTGCTCAGAGAATTTTTATACTGCTGCCTGGAGTGGCAGAAGTGCTTGCTTAAGGTCTTCCATTTAGATATTGGTTTCAGGCTTTGACTTTGGATTGGGTTTAGGTGATTCATGGTGTTTTTCGGACATTCTCTGTCTCTTGGTTAGTGTTTCTTTTTCAGGGGAAGCGATTGCTGATAGTTTTGTCTTCATGGTCTGCATGTCCATTGAATCAGATTCTGGTTCTTTAGACATTTTTGTTGTTCCGATGCCTGATCACTGCTTCTCTTGTTCGTACGCTGTGTAGTAGCTTTGTGGCCTGTTTTACATATGCTCAAGAGTCTTGGAGCTGTCCAGCATTCAATTAGAGCAATTTACCTCAGTTAGTGTTTAGAGAAGAGAATGGTTTATATATGGATATCATTGCAAATTTAATTATCTTGAAGTTAGTTGTCTCCTCTTGCTGAATTATTGGTTATTAATACAGTTAAATTGTTTTTCTTCAGGAGATACGTGGAGAGGGTGTTTACTGGATGCCTGCCATTTTGGAATCTCAGTTTTCCGGATAACTTCTTCTTAGACAATTTATGATGAAGCAAGTCAGCACTGTTCTATCTATGGTAATTACCCAAATTCCAACATGCGATGCAGTTTGTGGGGTACAGATATGACCTGACTAAAGCTTACTGTATTGATGAGTTACCATGCATTATATCAGATATAGCAATGGCAGATCTACCCGTTGGAATGCTCGATATAAGCCATCAAATAATACAGTCATAAAATGCTAGTGCATGGATTATGTTAAGAGGACAAAGAATATAATTAATCTCACTAACATCTTTATGATGCAGAAAAGAAGTTGATCATACATGATGTTTGCATTTTAATTCCTGTCATCCGCATACATGAAGTTTGCATTTTAATTCCTGCCATCTGTCAAAAAATCCTGCATCAAGTTTTTAAACAAACCTCTATATCCAGTTTCTCAGCATTAAAGCCAATCTGTGGTACCAGCATCTCTCTCAAAATAACTATCACCAAGGTCTACCACAAGAACCACAGTTTTGATGCTGATGAATTTATGTTC